>NC_056075.1:15867264-16117112 GCF_016772045.2 Ovis aries | reverse complement strand
AACACACAGAGATTCAGAGTTGGATAGAGAAGAGATGGGGGAGAAAAGAGACAGAGGCCACCTGGTGGAGAAAAGGAGAGTCCAGAGGAGGAGAGTGGTCAAGCCAGTAATCTCACTCTCAGGTAAACTTAGTGAAGTTTGGGTTTTTAAATGTACAAAATTGACAACAAAAACCTAAGAGCAAAGATTAAAATCTAGAGAGGTTGGATTTTCACAGATACAATATTAAAGAAAAGCAGAGGAAAAAGGAAGAAAGAAAAAAAAGAATTATTAAAAACAAACAAACAAACAAACTACCACCAACCATCCAAAGACTATATATGGTGTTTGCCTTAAAAAAAAAAAAAAAAGTCTTTTTTTTTTAGATAGTAATAATAGGTTATAGAAATAAAAATTAGAGGAGAAATAGAAGACTTAACAATTTAAAAAAAGTTAGAAAAAAAGAAAAAAACAAAAAAGCAACAACAACAAAAAAAGGAATGATTTTAAAATATTAAAATATATCTGGCCCTTCTCTGATGTTATGGGCCGTGTGGGATCACTTACAAGGTGGTTCCCTCTCTGTTTAACTTCTTCTGTTTGCTGGTTTTTAGGCTCACTAGTTCAGTCGCGCTGTGGGAGGGGGGATGCTGCAATCAAATAGCACTGTCGTGTGCACACAGTATCTCAGCCCCGCTTGACCTGTCCTTTCTCTCGGTGCACAAACCGCTCCGGCTCTACGATGCTCAGCCGGGAACCATCTGGGGCCGGCCCTAGGCTGCGTGCACTTCCCGGTCCAAGCCGCTGAGGTTCAGCGCTCAGGCAGCCCTCAGAGGCACAAATTGGGACTGCGCTTTGTGCCCTTCCCAGGTCCGAGTAGCTCAGGAGTTTGGCAAGCGCGGTCACCGAGGCTTGTCACCTTTTCTGCCGCTGCTGCTCAGCTTTCTGGGTGTACCACTGGCACACCCCGTGAGGCAGAATTTGACTGTCCAGCACCCCCAGAAGTCTTAGCAAAGAAGCCTGCTTGCAGTTAGGTAAGTAAGTCTCCAGGTCTGCAATTGCCCCTTCCAGACCTTACGGCTTGGCTGCCTGTCCCGGCGGGGATGGTCTGCAGCCGGCTTTTTCCATTCTGTCCTTTGTTCTGTGCTCGGGTCCTGGTGGTGTCTTATGTTCGAGCGTGGTAGCTATCCCACAGGCTGGTTTGCTAGCCCAAGTTAGATCGTTCTGGTTGCGCGTGGGGCGTTCCTGCCCGATTCTTACAAAGCTCTGCAGCCCGCGCCTCCCGCCCCTGCCCTGCCCCACTTCCCAATGGCAGATGCAGGCGTCTGTGCTGCCCGCTGGGGAGTTACTGTTGGGCTTGTAATCTGTTGGTTTTAATTATTTATCTATTTTTCCTTCCTGTTATGTTGCCCTCTGTGTTTCCAAGGCTCGCCACAGACCTGCAGGGAGAGTGTTTCCTGGTGTTTGGAAACCTCTCTTCTTAAACCCCTTCCCGGGACGGGCTTCCCTTCCCGGGACGGAGCCTCTCCCACCTCCTTTGTCTCCTTTCGTCTTTTATATTTTTCCTACCTGTTTTTGAAGACAATGGTCTGCTTTTCTGGTTGCCTGATGTCCTCTGCCAGCCTACAGAAGTTGTTTTGTGGAGTTTGCTCGGTGTTGAAATGTTCTTTTGAGGAATTTGTGAGGAGAACGTGGTCTTCCTTCCTATTCCTCCGCCATCTTTCCCTCCTCTCTGGCAGTGCCTTATCTTAGAGCTTTTTGCAGGAAAGTTCTCTCTCTCTCTCTCTCTTTTTCTCTCTCTGGCTATACCACTGTTTGGATTGCTATCTCACATTAGGTCCCTTAGATTGTCCTCAGGGCGTTCAGGCCTGGTCCCTACCATAAGCAATGCTGCCCGCACCTCCCTGTTCAGCCCCTGCTTGCTGGTGGTGGACGCTAGCATCTGGGCTACTTCTCTGCTGAGTTGCCATCAGATGCGAAAACTGTGGGTTTTATTTATTTTTCCTTCCAGTTATGTTGCCTTCTGAGATTCCAAAACTCCCTACAGACCCACCGGTTAGAGGGTTTCCTGGTGTTTGAAACTTCTCCTCTTTATGACTCCTCTCCAGGATGGGTCTCCATCCCTAACTCTTTGTCTCTCTTTAATCTTTTATATTTTGTCCTACCTCCTTTCAAGATAATGGGCTGCCTTTCTGGGTGCCTGGTGTCTCTGCCAGTGTTCAGGAGTTGTTTTGTGGAACTTGCTCACCGTTCAAATGATCTTTTGATGAATTTGTGGGGGAGAAAGTGGTCTTCCGTCCTATTCCTCCCGCCATCTTAGGACCGCCTCACTATGAACTTTTATCTTAGAACCATTCTTCCTGAATCTCATGAGTTTTGATATGCTGTGCTTACTGGCACCCCACTCTAGTACTCTTGCCTGGAAAATCCCATGGACAGAGGAGCCTGGTGGGCTGCAATCCATGGGGTCTCTAGGAGTCGGACGCAAATGAGCGACTTCACTTTCGCTTTTGACTTTCATACATTGGTGAAAGAAATCGCAACCCACTCCACTGTTCTTGCCTGGAGAATCCCAGGGATGGGAGAGCCTGGTGGGTTGCCATCTATGGGGTTGCACAGAGTTGGACATGACTGAAGCGACTTAGCAGCAGCAGCTTACATTTTTGTTTGTCTCAATGTACTTTTGATTCTCTTCCGATTTAGTCTTTGGATCATTGATTGCTCAATAGCACATTGTTTAATCTCCACATTTGTGAATTTTCCAGTTTTCTTCATGTAATTGATTACTTGATTTATACCATTTTGATTGGAAAAGATACTTGATATGATTTTAATCTTCTCAATTTATTAATACCTTTTTTTGTACCCTATCATATGATCTATTCTGGAGAATCTTTCATCTGTGCTTAAAAGAACACGTTCTGTTGCTTTTGGATGGAGTTTTCCTTACATGTCTGTTAAGTGCATTCTGACTTTTGAGTGGGAATGCCTAGTTCATTAAAATTTAATATAATTATCAATAGGTGTTTTATTTCTATAAATCTATCATTTTGTCCCACTGTTCACTCAATTTATATTCCACTCTTCCTCCTTCATTGTTTTATTATTCTTCGAATATTTATATATTAAAATAATTGTTTTTGTTTGTCCTCCTTTATATTCCTTTATTTCTCCTTTTCTTCCTTCTTCTGGAATAGTTTAAGTTTTTGTGCTTTGTAAACTTCTATTGGCATCCAACTATTTTTTTTTTAGTGGTTTCTCTTGAGATTACAGTGCATTTGCATGTGTTAAGTTGCTTCTGTGACCCTATGGGCTGTAGCCTGCCAGGCTTCTCTATCCATGGAATTCTCTAGGCAAGAATACCAGAGTGGATTGCCCTCATCCATTGCAATCCATGCCCTCCTCCAGGAAATCTTCCTGACCCAGTGATTGAACCAACGTCTTCTGTGTCTCCTGAATTGGCAGGCAGGTTCTTTACCACTAGCACCACCTGAGAAGCCCCTGAGGTTACAATTTGCATCCTTAAATATTTACAGTATTAAAATTAATACTATTAAATTTTGTTTAAAATACAAGAACACTGCAGTTGTATATGGCTATTTAACTTGTTCCACTTCCTTTATGTTAAAGCTATCACATGTATATTTTGTATATTATGAACATACCATTAATGTTATAAATGTTGCTTTAAAGCAAGGTTGGCAAACGTTTTGTAAAGGGCATGGAGATGCTAAACAACTTACCTATGGTCATAAACCTTAATTTGTGAGAGAAATACTTGATTGATGATAAGAACTAAACTTCAAATCATTATATCTCAGAGTACTATATCTCTGAGTTTATGAAAACCTTACTAGAACTCAGAAATTCCTTCCTGTTTCCACAAGTGCATGCAACAGTTACAGTGAAAAAACATAGCAGCAAGAGGGATACTTATCAGTTTCTCATCTTAGAGGGAAACTGAATAGTTTTCAAGAACATGGCCAATCAGGTCATATTTGGAAAGGACCCTATATTCGGTTCTAAAGAGAATGAGCTTGGAGTATTACTCAGCCGTGAAAAAGAATTCATTTGAATCAGTTCTGATGAGATGGATGAAACTGGAGCCGATTATACAGAGTGAAGTAAGCCAGAAAGAAAAACACCAATACAGTATACTAACACATATATATGGAATTTAGAAAGATGGCAATGACGACCCTGTATGCAAGATAGGAAAAAAGACACAGATGTGTATAACGGACTTTTGGACTCAGAGGGAGAGGGTGGGATGATTTGTGAGAATGGCATTCTAACATGTATATTATCATGTAAGAATTGAATCGCCAGTCTATGTCTGACTCAGGATACAGCATGCTTGGGGCTGATGCATGGGGATGACCCACAGAGATGTTATGGGGAGGGATGTGGGAGGGGGGTTCATGTTTGGGAACACATTAAGAATTAAAGATTTTAAAATTAAAAAAATTAAAAAAATAAAAAAAAAATAAAAAAAATAAAGAGAATGAGCTGAAATTTTAGTGACATCAGCACTTTTAAACAACACTCCAATTTATTTGTCAAGAACAAATCACCTGCCTTAATTTTCTGAAGAGCAAGTGCTGTTGGTAGGCTACAAGCTGAAGACGATTAGCCTTAGAGTCACTTAACAGTGCCCTGAACTGGCACTGTTGATTTAAATGATTGAATCATAAATCATTTATATGGCGTCATATGACTTGTTAGGCTTGGTCATTAATTTGTTCTTTGACATGGAGAGAATAAAATATGTTTTTGTTTCAGTCACCTCATTTGTAAAATAAAAGGATTAGATAAGGCATTTTTTAAAAAAATGCCATGACTTTCTTTATAATCTAGTTATTGCATTTCTCTTTATCTCAGGGCACAGCGATATTAACATCTCTGACTTCTGTCCTGCACGATGGTAAGGAGTTTCCCAACCCAGGGCAGTTTGATCCTGCTCACTTCCTGGATGAAAGTGGCAACTTTAAGAAGACTGACCACTTCATGGCTTTTTCAGCAGGCAAGCATGCTTCATTTTTGTCTGTCCATTAGAGGTCAAATGAGAGGAGGATGAGCTTTGTATGTAGGCAACTCTGAGCTGGACAAGTTGTCATTTTCATGAGGCCAGAGGCATCACTTCCAAGGTGCAGATAGTTTCTGATTGGATTGGAGGCTGTACTCACTGAGTTCTGCCCTCTCACCCACCTCTGACAATCTTAAGGTCTCCTCATAGAAGTCTAGTTCCACTGAGACTTTTCTCCCCTGTCCAGAGATGCCATTCACTCAATAAATGTCTCTGAGGACCTTAAATGTAGTAGACCCATGGTCACTCAGGTCCAGGGATAGAAATGTGAATAAGGGACAGCTCTCCTCTAAGAAAGGAATGCGACTTAACAGGTGATGATACTCCAGAGACAAGTTCTATTCAAAACGCTTCTGTGGAAACCCAGAGAGAGGAGCTCCTGATTCTTACACTTTGGAATCAGGGCAGAGGACAGAGTGAAATATTCTTGCAGGAAGAGATATTTTAGTATCTTCCTTTAATTTGAGGAGGTCCTTGAAAGAAAGAGGCAGGGTACTCAAAAGTTTCATTAAAGGCAGTTTAATGAAGAGACTCTTTTCAGAGGTGTGGACACGATTAAGTGAAGTAGCAAGGAGTGGTCAAGTACTCGGGGATGAGCATCAGCAAGACAACGTTACCATTCTATGTCGGAAGGACCGGGAGAAGGAGGGTGTTGCTGGATCCCAAGCAGATCTTTGGCAAAGAGAGAATGGATGCCTCAGCAGGAGATGGGTCTATAGGTTGGAGAATACAGCCACTGCTGAAACTGTGGCCTGACAGGCTGGGACTGAGGGACGGCATACTCTAAACTTCTCAATGTCTAATCCTTTGAGTTTATTCACAGTGAAGAAGGGAACTAACTAGTGGGGTTATGCAGTCCATAGAAATCAACTTAAACACACAGTAGGTGTAAAAGAAAACAAACACAGTATGGATCTGGAAAGATGGAGAAGTGGAGAGTGTTCAGCACAGTCCAAAGGAGAGGGTAGAAAGGAGAGGGTGAAGGGCCTTTCCTACAGAAGGAACTGAAATGGGGATAGAAATAAGAGGTTTACTCCTCACTGAACATCCAGGAAAATAGGTTTCAAGGAATGCTTAATGCTTGGTCCCAAGATTATGAACAATGCCCAGAATTTGATCTCAAAATGAGATCCTGCTAATCTATTCCTTATCTACTTCCTGAATTTTAGGTCCATTGTTTCATAACAAACTGGCTTAAGATTTCTGCCCAGTTTGTGGGGTTTGCAGGCTTGCTTTGTCTTGGCACTGTAGCATCATATAAGACCTAAGGCTTTACTTTGTTGTTGCTGTTCAGTTGCTAAGTCATGTTCGACTCTTTGCAACCCCATGGATGGCAGCACACCAGGCCCTCTGTCCTCCACTGTCTCCCAGAGTTTGCTCAAATTCATGTCCATTGAGTTGGTGATACTATCTAACCATCTCATCCTCTGTCACATCCCTTCTCCTTTTGCCTTTACTTTATGAGCTTATATTTCGTGTGTGGGACACAGGAATAATTATAATTTCATTTGAAACATTTTGCATTAGAAGTATTTATGAGTCTTGTGGAAAACCAGCAAGAGAATGAATTATATCCCCTGAATAGATCAAAGAAGTTTGTATAGAGCAAGTGACACCTGTGGTGGATCTAGAAGGCTGTAGAGAATCTCATCAGGAAGAGCTGAAGGAACCAATATTTCAGTTGGAGGAATGACTGGATACTCATAACACTTGAAACAGCTAGTGTGTCTGGGGTTTAGAGAATGGTTAATAATATTGGTATCGAGTTTGTGACATTTCTTTTATACTTGGCAATGGTAAGCTCTTGAAATATTGTTAGAAACAAAGACATGACAATGTCAAGATTAGTTTTAGGAATCCAGATGAGGAGAAATAAATCTGTTGTTGAGTCTTGAATTGGAAGTAGATGGAAAAATATAGTGTGTAGTTCATGTTATTTGGGATGGGTGAGTGTGTATGTAAAAAGATATTACTGGCAAGCCTCAGGAAAGCAATCCTGACATGGGTGTACAGAACAGATTCCTTTTAATAGAGAAAGTACACTGAAATCTGTTCTGAGGAAATGAAGCAAACTGGATTTTGGTGTAAATAGAAGAAGCCATAGGTTAATTTGTCTTTTATTAATTTGTTTATGTATTTACTCATTTCATATTTATTTATGCTTCCCTTGCGATATGTTAGAAATAGAATTGAACAACTGTTTAATTTATGTGTCATTTTTAGGAAAAAGAGTTTGTGTTGGAGAAGGCCTGGCCCGCATGGAGCTGTTTTTACTCCTGGTCAGCATTTTACAGCATTTTACCTTGAAACCTGTGGTTGATCCAAAGCACATTGATATTGCACCAAGTTTCAAAGGGATACTCTATTCCACCCTTCTGTGAGATGTGTTTCATTCCAGTCTGAAGAAAGGGCTGACTGCCAGGTTGCAGAGTGAGCCTCTCCAGCTCCATCTACACAAGCTGATGCTCTCTATCCTGGCTGTTAGCCATTGTCCGCCTCTCCCTTACCTTTAGGAGTGACATTCTTGAGCCCTGCCTCTTCTAATTTTCTTTAAGATTCACTTCAAGTTTTTTCTTGCATGAAATACAACAGTTTTGTCCCCAATAATTTTTTTAAAATTACTGTCCTGAGATCTGAAGCTACATCCAATTTATTGTGTATGCCAAATGGAGGGCACCTTATAAATGTCATATTTTATTAAAAATTAAAGTTGGCAATTATCCCATGTGATAAAATTTTTTTAAATGCACTCATCTCTTACTCCTATTTATCTCTCTAGGGGAATGATCTCTTGATAGTTTGGATAAATAATTTTGCTTTTCCCAATGTTTATTAAAAATATAATTATGTGATTGATGGGTATGTTTGCATATATATGTATATACATGCAACAGAAATCAGGGGAAGATGAATCCAGCTAGAGGGAATAGTATGAGATAAAACTTGAATTTATTAGTCTTTCCAGAGATGTTCTTCCTCTTTCCTCTAGTGATTAAACACACACACACAGACATACAGACATATAAAAGTAAAGAAGAGGGAAGGTAATTAATATACATATGGGTTATATTTGAACATACACAGAGAAATCTATGTGTGTGTTTAGTGTTTGCATGTGTATGTATTGTTTATAGCTATGGTTTTTTGGTGACATTATATAATAGCATAAAGTTGATATTTTCACAAGCAGTGTAAGTTAATGTATCTCATAATAGTTTGTTAATAGATATGATAATTTTTAAAATTATCTTCCTATTCAAGGATATTTATATTATTTTTGAAACCTTGTTAATATAAAATGCTACTATTAATACATGCACATGTCTTCTATTATTCCTCTACTGTCTCTTCAGGATAGTTTCTTAGAAGCGTGTGGCTGCACATATATATGCACTTTAATTTTTCATAGATACAGAAGCATAATGCCCTAAAAATTACATATCTGCTTCAGTTTAGTTCAGTTCAGTCTCAGTCGTGTCCGACTCTGTGACCCCATGAATTGCAGCAAGCCAGGCCTCCCTGTCCATCACCAACTCCTGGAGTTCACTCAAACACACGTCCATCGAGTCGGTGATGCCATCCAGGCATCTCACCCTCTGTCATCCCCTTGTCCTCCTGCCCCAATCTCTCCCAGCATCACGGCCCTTTCTAATGAGTCAACCCTTCGCATGAGGTGGCCAAAGTATTGGAGTTTCAGCTTTAGCATTAGTCCTTCTAATGAACACCCAGGATTGATCTCCTTTAAGATGGACTGGTTGGATCTCCTTGCAGTTCAAGGGACTCTCAAGAGTCTTCCCCAACACCACAGTTCAAAAGCATCAATTTTTGGCACTCAGCTTTCTTCAGAGTCCAACTCTCACATTCATAGATGACCACTGGAAAAACCATAGCCTTGACTAGATGGACCTTTGTTGGCAAAGTAATGTCTCTGCTTTTGAATATGCTATCTAGGTTGGTCATAACTCTCCTTACAAGGAGTAAGCGTCTTTTAATTTCATAGCTGCAATCACCATCTGCAGTGATTTTGGAGCCCCCCAAAATAAAATCTGGCACTATTTCCACTCTTTCCCCATCTATTTCCCATGAAGTGATGGGACCAGATGCCATGATCTTCGTTTTCTGAATGTTGAGCTTTAAGCCAACTTTTTCACTTTCCTCTTTCACTTTCATCAAGAGGTTCTTTGGTTCCTTTTCACTTTCTGCCATAAGGGTGGTGTCATCTGCATATCTGAGGTTATTGATATTTTTCCCGGCAATCTTGATTCCAGCTTGTGCTTCTTCTAGCCCAGCGTTTCTCATGCTGTACTCTGCATATAAGTTAAATAAGCAGGGTGACAATATACAGACTTGATGTACTCCTTTCCCTATTTGGAACCAGACTTTACTTTAAAGAAAATTTTTTTGGCCATGCTGCCTGACAGTTAGGATCTTAATTTCCAGACAGGGATGGAAACCATGCCCCATGCAGTGGAAGGGAGGTCTTAACCATTGGACTGCCAGGGAAGTCCTTTTCTTTTCTGTCATGACTGTAATAGAAAGACTACTTGATTAAACCCTTACGTGTACTGAGGACTGAATTCTTTGGTGGATTTCGGAGCTTTTAGTTACCTTTCAAGTAGAAATCTCATCATCTGCAGATAATATTTTATTGCAATGACCAGAAATTTCGTAATATTATATATATATGCATATTTATGTCTGTATTTCTCTGACTCATCACACAGACACACACAGACAATACACAAACATATATATATATATATATTTGTCAATATGTAAATGTGATCAAAGTTGTGACAATTTCTGGGGACAAGAAAGCAGAGGGATTGGGAAGTCCATGTTAGGAAGCCTCTTATTTGACGTGATTTTACCTTTGAGGTGATTATTGATTTGAAATCAAGAGGTGAGAGTCTTAAAGGTTGACTCTAAGGTGTCACATAGGAGTTTTAGAACTCCCCAAATCTTGAAGATTCTGAAGGCTATCAGAAAAAAGATGGACCAAGTAGACATTTCAACTTCAGTTGAAGCTTGAAGGTTATGAAGATCTGCAACTAAGGAATAAGATTAGCCTGAAGTTGAAGAATATTTACAAGACCAGAGTGCTTCTTTACATAATTTCAGTCATTGATTAAATGCTTGTTGGAAAAGAAGAAGCAAAACTCTCACTGTTTGCAGATGACATGATCCTCTACATAGAAAACCCTAAAGACTCCACCAGAAAATTACTAGAGCTAATCAATGAATATAGTAAAGTTTCAGGATATAAAATCAACACACAGAAATCCCTTGCATTCCTATACACTGACAATGAGAAAACAGAAAGAGAAATTAAGGAAACAATTCCATTCACCATTGCAACGGAAAGAATAAAATAGTTAGGAATAAATCTACCTAAAGAAACAAAAGACCTGTATATAGAAAACTGTAAAACACTGATGAAAGAAATCAAAGAGAACACAAATAGATGGATAACTTTCACCACTACTATTCAACATAGTTTTGGAATTTTTGGCCACATCAGTCAGAGCAGAAAAAGAAATAAAAGGAATCCAGATTTGAAAAGAAGTAAAACTCTCACTGTTTGCAGATGACATGATCGTCTACATAGAAAACCCTAACGACTCCACTAGAAAATTACTAGAGCTAATCAATGAATAGAGTAAAGTTGCAGGAGATGTAAATTAACACACAGAAATCCCTTGCATTCCTATACACTAACAATGAGAGAACAGAAATTGAGGAAACAGTTCCATTCACCTTTGCAATGAAAATAATAAAACACTTAGGCATATATCTACATAAAGAAACAAAAGACCTCTATATAGAAAACTATAAAACACTGATTAAAGAAATCAAAGAAGACAGAAATAGATGGAAAAATATACCATGTTCATGAGGTGGAAGAATTAATATAGTGAAAATGAGTATACTACCCAAAGCGATCAAGAGATTCAATGCAATCCCCATCAAGCTATCAATGGTATTCACAGAACTAGAGTAAATAATTTCACAATTTGTATGGCAATACAAAAAAACCTCGAATAGCCATAGCCATCTTGAGAAAGAAGAATGGAACTGGAGGAATAAACCTGCCCAACTTCAGGCTCTACTACAAAGCCACAGTCATCAAGACAGCATGGTACTGGCACAAAGACAGAAATATAGATCAATGGAACAAAATAGAAAGCCCAGAGATAAATCCACACACCTATGGACACCTTATCTTTCACAAAGAAGGCAAGAATATACAATGGATAGAAAGATAATCTCTTTAACAAGTGGTGCTGGGAAAACTGGTCAACCACTTGTAAAAGAATGAAATTATACATGTTTCAGTGCCATTCTCCCAAATCATCCCACCCTCACCCTCTCCCACAGAGTCCAAAAGACTGTTCTATACATCTGTGTCTCTTTTGCTGTCTCACATACAGGGTTATCGTTACCATCTTTCTAAATTCCATATATATGCATTAAGGGTGGTGCACTGGGATGACCCAGAGGGATGGAATGGGGAAGGAGGTGGGAGGAGGGTTCAGGACTGGGAACACGTGTACACCCATGGCAGATTCATGTTGATGTATAGCAAAACCAATACAATATTGTAAAGTAATTAGCCTCCAATTAAAATAAATAAAATTTTAAAAAAGAATGAAATTAGAACACTTTCTAACACCATACACAAAAATAAACTCAAAATGGATTAAAGATCTAAATGTAAGAACAAAATCTATAAAACTCTTAGAGGAAAATATAGGCAAACACTCTGACATAAATCACAGCAAGATCTTCTATAATCCACCACCCAGAATATTGGAAATAAAAGCAAAAATAAACAAATGGGACCTAATAAAATTTAAAAGCTTTTGCTCAACAAAGGAAACTATAAGCAAGGTGGAAAGACAGTCTTCAGAATGGGAGAAAATAATAGCAAATGAAGCAACTGACAAAAAATTAATCTCAAAGATATGCAAGCAATTCCCACAGCTCAATTCCGGAAAAATCAACGACCCCATCAAAAAATGGGCCGAAGACCTAAACAGACATTTCTCGAAAGAAGACATACGGATGGCTAACAAACACATGAAAAGATGCTCAACATCACTCATTATCAGAGAAATGCAAATCAAAACCACAATGAGATACCATCTCATGCCAGTCAAAATGGCTTCTATCAAAAAATCTACAAACAATAAGCACTGGAAAGGGTGTGGAGAAAATGGAACCCTCTTACACTGTTGGTGGGAATGCAAACTAGTACAGGCACTATAGAGAACAGTGTGGAGATTCCATAAAAAACTGGAAATAGAACTGCCATATGATCTAGCAATCCCACTGTTGAGCATACACACTGAGGAAACCAGAATTTAAAGAAACACGTGTACCCCAGTGTTCATCGCAGCCCCGTTTTAAAGAGCCAAGACATGGAAGCAACCTAGATGTCCATTGGCAGACCAATGAATAAGCAGTGATACATATACACAATGGAGCATTACTCAGCCATTACAAATAATACATTTGAATCAGTTCTAATGGATGAAACTGGAGCCAATTATACAGAGTGAAGTAAGCCAGAAAGAAAAACACCAATAAAATATACTAACGCATATGTATGGAATTTAGAAAGATGGTAACGATAACCCTGTATGCGAGACAGCAAAAGAGACACTGATGTATAGAACAGTCTTTTGGACTCTGTGGGAGAGTGTGAGGGTGGGATGATATAGGAGAATGGCATTGGAACATGTGTATTATCGTATGTGAAATGAATCGCCAGTCCAGGTTCAATGCATGATACAGGCTGCTCGGGGCTGGTGCGTTGGGATGACCCAGAGGGATGTGATGGGGAAGGAGGTGAGAGGGGGGTTCAGGATGGAGAACGCCTGTACACCCATGGCAGATTCAAGTCAATGTATGGTAAAACCAACACAATATTGTAAAGTAAAATAAATAAACAGAAAATGAAATAAAATATATATACATAGAAAAAAGAAAATAAATTTAAGTTACTTGCTGAGAAAGCCATGAAGTAGTCAGTGTTCTTAAAGTTTCTACTCTCATCCAGGAAGTGGTCAGGTCCAAACACTTCTGGGTTGTGGATTCTTTGTCATCATGTAGCACAGAAGTCTAGAGAAGGCAATGGCACCCCACTCCAGTACACTTGTCTGGCAAATCCCATAGACGGAGGAGCCTGGTGGGCTGCAGTCCATGGGGTCGCTAAGAGACGGACACGACTGAGCAGCTTCCCTCTCACTTTTCGCTTTCATGCATTGGAGAAGGAAATGGCAACCCACTCCAGTGTTCTTGCCTGGAGAATTCCAGGGACGGGGGAGCCTGGTGGGCTGCCGTCTATGGAGTCACACAGAGTCGGACACGACTGAAGTGACTTAACAGCAACAGCAGCAGCAGCACAGAAGTCAGGGATGTTAATACATCTGTTTCCTGGAAAGAACAGATGAAGATAAACTGAACTATGAAGAAGTCATGGAGCTGGGAGAAATGTTACAAATTATTTACTCCAGTCTTATGATATAGATGAATGATCCTAGGTCCAAAGAAGGGCAGTGGTATTTTGAAGCAGAAGAAACAGGTAACAAACAAGGATAAATTTAAGACAAGTGGCAGCGTTGTTGCTAACGTGAACTTCGACAGCATCTGAAATACTCAGTACCTGAGTCCTAGGATGTCAGACCTTATGAATCCAATCTGATCATCATACTAGTATAAGTCCCCACCAGCTGCTTTATTTTATTATGTCAATTTTCACTCATCTCATATGTGGTTTATGACTTAATCTCATCTGTGGTTTATGATTTAAATCATTATTGTCAATTTAAAATATCTGGAGTTATAACCTCTTTTGTGAAAACAACACTAAGCACAGTAACAAATATTAGTGTTTACCATTGCCTCACAAATTATTTGTCTTCATTTAAAAATACAGAGTAGACTTTATTACAGATCAATCCTAGCTTTGAAACCCAGAAGGATGACAAAATTAGAAAAATCATTTTACAGCAATTCAGCTTAGAATCATTATTTAAAGCAATTTTTATCTATTAATGCTAAAAACTGCTAGGTAAATGAATAAAAGGCATGATATTCAGAAAGCCATAAAGAAACATTCAGTTAATTGAATATTAAAAAAAAAACTTTTGTCATAGAGAAATCTGGCAGATACCACTTTATCATATGAACAACATTGCATAACCAACAATGGGATAAGTGATACTACGTGCTCCACCTCCCTAATGAATTTCAGTGGGATACACAAAGCACCCATGTAATTCTCTTACCAAATCATAAATCCTGGAATCTGTGTCCAGGAAACAATCACATAAAACCAGCCTGAGGAAAATTTTGCATGACTACTAAACTGAACTCTTCGCAAAGTTAAATGTACTAAAAGAAAACAAACAAGGCAAAGAGAACAATAACAGGAGGAAACAGGGAAAGATAACCAAATTACAGGCTTGCTCCTGGCTGGATATTAATTTGCAATGAAAAAAAAAGCTATAAAGTTTTTTTCTCCCGAAAAATATCAATAAAGAAAATCTTTTTTTTTCTTTGTCTTTTTTTGTTTTTTTCTTTCACGGGATTTAGATGCTCTCCGGTATGTGGGATCTTCCCAGATCAGAGATGGAACCTATGTCTGCTACATTGGCAGGCAGATTCTTTTGTTTTGTTTTGTTTTGTTTTAATTTAAATTTATTTATTTTAACTGGAGGCTAATTACTGTACAATATTGTATTGGTTTTGCCATACATCAACATGAATCTGTCACGGGTGTACACATGTTCCCCATCCTGAACCCCCTTCCACCTCCCTCCGCATACCATCCCTCTGGGTCATCCCAGTGCACCAGCCCCAAGCATCCTGTATTCTGCATCGAACCTGGACTGGCGGTCCATTTCTTATATGATATTATACATGTTTCAATGCCATTTTCCCAAAGCATCCCACCCTCTCCCTCTCCCACAGAGTCCAAAAGACTGTTCAATATATCTGTCTCTTTTGCTCTCTCGCATACAGGGTTATCATTAACATCTTTCTAAATTCCATATATATGCGTTAGTATACTGTATTGGTGTTTTTCTTTTAAAAAAGAAAAATGTTATTAGAGGAAAACTGGGAAATTTTACATATAACCTGTATATTAGATAGTATTGTTGAATCAATGATAACTCTTCTGTATACATGCTATTACTGCTCTGTGTACAAAAATTGTTGAGGAATACATACTGAAGTAGGGAGGTAATGATGTGTAAATGAACAGATTGATAAATGAATACTAATGGAAGAAATTTTCACGTATTGAGGTATGGGGAAGTCATTCTGGCTTATACATAATTTAACTTGAATATTATGTTAACTAAAATAAAGACAGTCTGTAGGCTACCAAACACACTCTACATTTGTTTAATCATTGAAGAAAAAGATGCACTGACCAGAAATAATGTCCATATTAAATATAAGGATTAAATGTCCTGTTCCTGGGACATCAATGCTGGGACTCCAGTGATAAGACTCCCCTCCCAGATGCCAATGCCATACTAACTCTCTGTGTCCATGCTGATCTTTTGTTGCTATTGTTTTAAACCTCAAAATAATATATCCCTGACTTATTGATCTTCATTCTGACAAGGTATAAAACTGTGCGGAAAATCCAGAGCAGCTCCTCAGAGTTATCTGAGGTTGCCTTCTGGGTAATAGTCCTCAGTTTAAATCAAAAATCTTTTCTCTTCCTATTAGAGATTGTTTATTCATGATTTCCACCGACATTGCAAAGCAGATAAACATACAAGTTCATGTATTACATATACATAAACATGTTTTTAATGTTTAAACAATAATTAATGCAAACTTGGGGAAGAGTTCCATCCCCTAATTTTCTTATATAAAAGGTCTGCAACTTTTATTATTCCCTTGTATATTTTTATACAAGTAATATGTGGAAATCTTTCTTTAAGGTACAAAAAAAAGAGGCTTCTCTGGTGGCTCAGTGGTAAAGAATCCACCACAAATGCAGGAGACACCAACCACATAGACCCCTGATCCAGAAAGATCCTATGTGCTCTGGAGCAACTAAGTCCATGTGCTGCAACTACTGAGCCTGTGCTATAGAGCCCAGGAGTGACAGCTATTGAGCGCACATGGCACAGCTACTCAAGTCTATGCACCTTAGAGCCAATGCTTTGCAACAAGAAAAGACACTGCAGTGAAAAGCCCACACACAGTAACTAGAGAGTAGCCCCCACTGGCTGCAACTAGAGAAAAACCCTTGTAGCAACAAAGACCCAGCAGTCATACATAAATAAATGAGTAAATAATTTTTTAAAAGATACAAAAACCAATATACTCTCTACAAATGTTGCTCCAAAAATTGGATAAAATTCATGTTCATAAAAAGGGAAACATAATCATTACTTTCCATCACAATAAAAATTAACTGAATGAATCAATAATCTATGTCTCCTGCATTGGCAGGTGGGTTCTTTACCACTAGCACCACCTGGGAAGCCCTGAATCAATCATCTAAATGTAAAAACTAAGATTATAAAGTTGTAGCAATAGTTAAGAGTAAATCCAGTGTGATCACTCATCTAGAGCCAGACATCCTGGAAAGTGAAGGCAAGTGGGCCTTAGAAAGCATCACGATGAACAAAGCTAGTGGGTGATGAAATTCCAGTTGAGCTATTTCAAATCCTGGAGATGTTGCTGTGAAAGTGCTGCACTCAATATGCCAGCAAATTTGGAAAACTCAGCAGTGGCCACAGGACTGGAAAAGGTCAGTTTTCATTCCAATCCCAAAGAAAGGCAATGCAAAAGAATGCTCAAACTACCACACTCATCTCACATGCACTCATCTCACATGCTAGTAAAGTAATACTCAAAATTCTCCAAGCCAGGCTTCAGCAATATATGAACCATGAACTTCTTGATGTTCATGCTGGTTTTAGAAAAGGCAGAGGAATCAGAGATCAAATTGCCAACATTCGCTGGATCATGGAAAAAGCAAGAGAGTTCCAGAAAAACATCTATTTCTGCTTTATTGACTATGCCAAAGCCTTTGACTGTGTGGATCACAAGAAACTGTGGAAAATTCTGAAAGAGTTGGGAATACCAGACCATCTGACCTGCCTCTTGAGAAATCTGTATGCAGGTCAGGAAGCAACAGTTAGAACTGGACATGGAACAACAGACTGGTTCCAAATAGGAAAAGGAGTATATCAAGGCTGTATATTGTCACCCTGCTTATTTAACTTCTATGCAGAGTGCAGGGTACATCATGAGAAATGCTGGGCTGGAAGAAACACAAGCTGGAATCAAGATTGCAGGGAGAAATATCAATAACCTCAGATATGCAGATGACACCACCCTTATGGAAGAAAGAGAAGAGGAACTATAAAGCCTCTTGATGAAAGTGAAAGAGGAGAGTAGAAGAGTTGGCTTAAAGCTCAACATTCAGAAAACGAAGATCATGGCATCTGGTCCCATCACTTCATGGGAAATAGATGGGAAAGAGTGGAAACAGTGTCAGACTTTATTTTGGGGGGCTCCAAAATCACTGCAGATGGTGACCTCAGCCATGAAATTAAAAGACGCTTACTCCTTGGAAGAAAAGTTATGACCAACCTAGATAGCATATTCAAAAGCAGAGACATTACTTTGCTGACTAAGGTCTGTCTATTCAAGGCTATGGTTTTTCCAGTGGTCATATATGGATGTGAGTGTTGGACTGTGAAGAAGGCTGAGTGCCAAAGAATTGATGCTTTTGAACTATGGTGTTGGAGAAGATTCTTGAGAGTCACTTGGACTACAAGGAGATCCAACCAGTCCATTCTGAAGGAGATCAGCCCTGGGATTTCTTTGGAATGAATGATGCTAAACTGAAGCTCCAGTACTTTGGCCACCACATGCGAAGAGCTGACTCATTGGAAAGACTTTGATGCTGGGAGAGATTGGAGGCAGGAGGAGAAGGGGGTGACACAGGATGAGATGGCTGGATGATATCACTGACTCGATGGATGTGAATCTGAGTGAACTCCGGGAGTTGGTGATGGACAGGGAGGCCTGGCATGCTGCGATTCATGGGGTCGCAAAGAGTTGGACACGACTGAACGACTGAACTGAACTGAACTGAAGAGTAAATCCCTCTAGTCAGGACTGTGGTTTTTCCTGTGGTCGTGTATGGATGTGAGAGTTGGACTGTGAAGAAAACTGAGCGTCGAAGAATTGATGCTTTTGAACTGTGATGTTGGAGAGGACTCTTGAGAGTCCCTTGGACTGCAAGAAGATCCAACCAGTCCATTCTGAAGGAGATCAGCCCTGGGATTTCTTTGGAGGGAATGATGCTGAAGCTGAAAGTCCAGTAGTTTCCCTGCCTCATGCAAAGAGTTGACTTATTGTAAAAGCCTCTGATGCTGGGAAGGATTGGGGAGAGGAGGAGAAGGGGATGACAGAGGATGAGATAGCTGGATGGCATCACTGACTCGATGGATGTGAGTCTGAGTGAACTCTGGGAGTTGGTGATGGACAGAGAGGCCTGGTGTGCTGTGATTCATGGGTTTGCAAAGAGTTGGACACGACTGAGTGACTGAACTGACTGACTGACTGACTGAAGAATAAACCTTTGGGATTCTGAGCTAGGAAATGTTCTTTAGAGAAACAAACAAAAAACCCAAACAAGACTCTTACAAACCAATCTCATAGCACTGTAAAGTGTTCTACTAGACAGACAGTCTTAGAGCTGACAACTCACATGCAAATATAGCCTACCACCTGGTTTTGTACAATCAGCTCTATATTTTAAATTGAAAAACATCAATGAAGAATAACATTTTGTTACACATGAAGATTATATGAAATCTCAAATTCAGTTTCCATAAAGACTGGAATACAGCCATTCACATTTGTTTAAATATGTCTATGACTGCTTCCATGCTGCAGCTGCAGAAGTGAATACTGGAATCAGATAGGGCAAGTCCCCAAATTCTGAAATATTTACACTTCGGCATATTAGAGAAAAATATTACCAACTCCTTTCTTAGACAATTATCTCTAGCTAGCTCAGTGGCTCAAGACTTGGATAAAAGAAGACACTTACCTGATTAGTAAAAAAGTAAAATCAGTCTGCCAATATTCTGAGATGGCCATACAGAAGGAAATGGTCGTTTTCAATGTACACTTGGGAATATACATATGAAAATATATTGGTTATTTCCTATTACAGTGGATGTGAAAGATGAGTCAGTCCATTCTGAATTCTAGTGTATTGGTTCCATTTTAGTTGGAAATAAGAGAGAAACCAAATTTGACTACTTATTACCTTAAACTCAATATTTTTAAAAAAGACTTTTTTAAAAATTATATCCTTTGGTGAAAAAATAGTGGATTTGAAGTCCTAACCCTTGCACAAAATTGGTGATCACTGAGACAAGTCCCATAACCTCTTGGCACAGTCAGCAAGTCTGTCTTCTCCATAAATTATCATTAGTACTTGCAGCCTTACCAATCTCATTACTTACATTCCCCCCAAAAATATATTTGGTTATAATCTTTTCTAATATGAATAGCAGTATGTCTTGGCTTCAAGTGGAATAGGGTAGTTTGCAGCGTACCAACTAGAAAGTCTGAATGTATACAGAAATTGCATGTTAGAAAACATTAGAAATCTGCTAAGACAAAAATCCATCTCAATATTCCATATTTGGGAAAATCTCAGAGAAGTAAGCTGATATCTAAAGTTAATTTTAGTCTGTGTCAATGTCCAGATTTCACTGAAAATGGGAGAGGTTGTATCATTCTGTCTGCCAAGGGGGAGAGGGATGACCCTTTCTGGAAGAAAATAAATACCATTCAAAACCCTGCATTTTTGTGTTTATAATAATGGATATTTAACCAAAAGTAACCAAGCATTTTGAAGACACAACTAATTGGCCATAAGTAGAAGAGGGGAAGACAGCTAAAATTCACTCATATTATGGAACATTCTCATCTAATTTTATACTAGAATTACCTTGATAACAGAAATATGATGAGAAATTTTTGAGGAAGAAAAATTGTAGATCCAAAATTTCTAATGACTGTAAAGAGAGAAGTGCTGAACAAAAAGCAACATATCGAATCCAGCTGTATATACTTACAATACGTGTATTTAGTGGGAATATGAGGCCAATATCTTCAGACAAACTAGTAGACAAAGTTGTCAAGTGAAAAAACTACATACATGTTCATGACTAAAAGAAAGCATTAAAAACGAGAGGGTAAGATTCCCTAATCTGAATTTAAATTTTATAACAAAATGTACATAAAAGTCATTCTCAATAGTAAAATGTTAACCTCTGCTCTACTGCAGATCAGAAATGAAACAAGGACAAAACAAAGGTATTAATCCACAAAGCAGGACAATGTATAGAGAAATTGCAATTAATCTAAAGAGAAACTTTTGGCAATCATATTAAATTTAGCAAGGTTGCTACAGATAAAGACATCAAAATGATAACATTATATTTTCATATTTTAGATAAAAGACTGGAAGAGGGAGGCCTTTAAAAAATTTATAGCGACAGTAACAGGTAGCAATTAAAAATAAATATAAGATTTGCAAGTCAAGTCAAATCACTGAAAGAAAACCATTACTGATAAAATTAAAGAAACCCCTTCAAAATTGGGGGCATTTATCAAATTCATTAGTTGAAAGATTCAACATGTCATAAGTCTTTCCATTGCATCTTCTGTCACTCTGATAAAAATCCCAGCAGAGTGTTCTGGTAAATTACAAACTGATACAAACATTCATTTGGAAATGTTAACAGCTAAGGTTAGCCAAACAAGATTAAAGAAGCAGAACAAAATGGGAATATTTATACTGTCAGCCATCAACCTGTTATAAAGTTTTATAGACTAAACTAAAAATAACACAGAATCCATTAAGCTGCCATAAATGCGAGTGTTTTTTTTTTTCAACTTCTCTCATATTGTATTCATAGAAAATTGTACCCATACTTAAAAGGAGAACTTCAAGACCACCAAGGTCAGTATAAGAGAAACCAGTCTTACCTTGGGGATAAAGTAGTTTCTGATGTTAATGTCATAGGTCACCACATGGGGCAGACTGATGGGAGTCAGGTCAACATACCTCTGGATCTTGTGGATCACAGCATTCGTGTAGGGCATGTAGCCCCCTGACATGCGTGCAGGGGCTCCAGCGTCTGCCAGTCACACAGTCAGTCTCTTCCTGGACCTTAGCTGATAAGAGAAAATTCAGACTGATAGAAAAAGAAAAAGGCACACCACATTTCCATACAAATTCAGAGATAAATAAGGCATTATGAAGATATTTCAATATCATTTTAAACATCAATTATATGCCCATATAACCTAAATATATAGAAGAAAAGGCCATAATATAGAGACATGTAAGTCTCCTGCAAGCTAGGCTTCAATTCAGTCAGTCAGTTCAGTCACTCAGTCATGTCTGACACTTTGAGACCCCATGAATAGCAGCACGCCAGGCCTCCCTGTCCATCACCAACTCCAGGAGTTCACTCAGATTCACATCCATCGAGGCAGTGATGCCATCCAGCCATCTCATCCTCTGTTGTCCCCTTCTCCTCCTGCTTCCAATCCCTCCCAGCATCGGAGTCTTTTCCAATGAGTCAACTCTTCACATGAGGTGGCCAAAGTACTGGAGTTTCAGCTGTAGCATCATTCCTTCCAAAGAAATCCCAGGACTGATCTCCTTCAGAATGGACTGGTTGGATCACCTTGCAGTCCAAGGGACACTCAGAGTCTTCTCCAACACCACAGTTCAAAAGCATTAATTCTTCGGTGCTCAGCTTTCTTCACAGTCCAACACTCACATCCATACATGACCACTGGAAAAACCATAGCCTTGACTAGATGGACCTTAGTTGGCAAAGTAATGTCTCTGCTTTTGAATATGCTATCTAGGTTGGTCATAACTTTCCTTCCAAGAAGTAAGCGTCTTTTAATTTCATGGCTCCAGTCACCATCTGCAGTGATTTTGGAGCCCCAAAAAATAAAGTCTGACACTGTTTCTACTGTTTCCCCATCTATTTCCCATGAAGTGATGGGACCGGATGCCATGATCTTTGTTTTCTGAATGTTGAGCTTTAAGCCAACTCTTCTACTCTCCTCTTTCACTTTCATCAAGAGCTTTTTAATTCCTCTTCACTTTCTGCCATAAGGGTGGTGTCATCTGCATATCTGAGGTTATTGAGATTTCTCCCGGCAATCTTGATTCCAGCTTCTGTTTCTTCCAGTCTAGCGTTTCTCATGATGTACTCTGCATGTAAGTTAAATAAGCAGAGTGATAATATACAGCCTTGACGTACTCCTTTTCCTATTTGGAACCAGTCTGTTGTTCCATGTCCAGTTCTAACTGTTGCTTCCTGACCTGCATACAGATTTCTCAGGAGGCAGATCAGGTGGTCTGGTATTCCCAACTCTTTCAGAATTTTCCACAGTTTCTTGTGATCCACATAGTCAAAGGCTTTGTCATAGTCAATAAAGCAGAAATAGATGTTTTTCTGGAACTCTCTTGCTTTTTCCATGATCCAGCAGATGTTGGCAATTTGATCTTTGGTTCCTCTGCCTTTTCTAAAAGCAGCTTGAACATCAGGGAGTTCATGGTTCATGTATTGCTGAAGCCTGGCTTGGAGAATTTGAGTATTACTTTACTAGCATGTGAGATGAGTGCAATTGTGCGGTAGTTTGAGCATTCTTTTGCATTGCCTTTCTTTGGGATTGGAATGAAAACTGACCTTTTCCAGTCCTGTGGCCACTGCTGAGTTTTCCAAATTTGCTGGCATATTGAGTGCAGCACTTTCACAGCATCATCTTTCAAAAGTAATGAAAATAAAAACAAAAATAAACAAATGGAATCAAACTAAGCTTAAAAGCTTGTGTACAACAAAGGAAACCATAAACAAAATGAACAGACAGCTCTCAGAATAGGACACAATATATGCAAATGAAGAAACTGACAAAGGATTAATCTTCAAAATTTACAAACAGCTCATGTAGCTCAGCATCAAAATACAAAAACAAAACAATCCAATCAAAAAATGGGCAGAAGGACTAAATAGATATTTTTTCCAAAGAAGACATACAGATGTCTGACAAACACATGAAAAGACACTCAATATCACTAAGTATCAGAGAAATGTAAATCAAAACAATGAGGCATTACCTCACACTGGTCAGAATGGCCATCATAAAAAATCTACAATCAGAGAGGTATGGAGAAAAGAAAACCATCTTACACTGTTTGTAAGAATACAGACTGACAAAGCCACTAAGTAGAAAAGTGTAGCGGTTCCTTAAAAATAGAACTACCATATACCTAGCAATATCACTACTGAGTATATTCCCAAAGAAAACCGTAACTCAAAGTTCTGCATGTTTCCCAATGTCCACTGCAGCACTATTAACAATAATCAGGGCATGTAATCAACTTAAATGCCCATCAACAGTGAAAGTGAAAGTGTTAGTCACTAAGTTGTGTCCAACTTAGATGCCCATCAACAGAGGAATGGATAAAAGAGAAGTGGTACACATATATACAATGGAATATTACTCAGCTATAAAAAGGAACAAAATTATGTCATTTTCAGAGAAATGGTTGGACCGAAGATCATGGCATCTGGTCCCATCACTTCATGGCAAATAGATGGGAAAACAGACTTTATTTGGGGGGCTCCAAAATCACTGCAGATGGTGACTGCAGCCATGAAATTAAAAGACCCTTACTTCTTGGAAGAAAATTTATGACCAACCTAGATAGCATATTCAAAAGCAGAGACATTACTTTGCCGACTAAGGTCCGTCAAGTCAAGGCTATGGTTTTTCCAGTGGTCAATTATGGATGTGAAAGTTGGACTGTGAAGAAGACTGAGGGCCGAAGAATTGATGCTTTTGAACTATGGTGTTGGAGAAGAGTCTTGAGAGTCCCTTGGACTGCAAGGAGATACAACCAGTCCATTCTGAAGGAGATCAGCCCTGGGATTTCTTTGGAGGGAATGACTCTGAAGCTGAAACTCCAGTACTTTGGCCACCTCATGCGAAGAGTTGACTCATTGGAAAAGACTCTGATGCTGGGAGGGATTGGAGGCAGGAGGAGAAGGGGACGACAGGATGAGATGGCTGGATGGCATCACTGACTCGATGGATGCGAGTCTGAGTGAACTCTGGGAGTTGGTGATGGACAGGGAGGCCTAGCATGCTGCAATTCATGGGGTCGCAATGAGTTGGACACGACTGAGTGACTGAACTGAATTGAAAGACTGTCACACAAAGTGAAGAAAGTCAGAGAATAAAAACAATTAGAATGGTGCAAAAGTAATTGCGGTTAGTGCAAAAGTAATTGTGATTCAAAAGTAATTGTGGTTGGTGCAAAAGCAATTGCTGTTGGTTAAAAAAAAAAAAGCAACTGAGATTTAAAAGCATTTTCAGTTGACTTTGCACCAATTGCAGTAACTTTTGCACCAGCCTAATATTATATATTAACACATATATGTGGAATCTAGAAAACTGGTGTAGGTGATCTTATTTGCAAAGCAGAAATAAAGACACAGACAAATCAAGAATAAATGTATGGTTAAGAAGGGAGAAAGGGAGATGTGAGATGAATTTGGAGACAGACTGACATATATACATTTTCAGAATGCAGAGGCAAAATAGTCTTTCCATAGGAAAACCATTGTACAGCCCAGGTCATTTCATGCTACACATGAAATCCAGACACTGCTGTGCTGATTTTGCTACAGCCCACAGTGTCTTCATCCTTTCAGTCATCTTCTCATATTATGCAAAGATGTCCCATTAGTATTTAATGAAGGATCCCTTCATTAAGTTTGAAAAAATTAAGCTGCTCAAACAGAGATTTAAGTAATTCTCTAAGAGTCAAAAATGGAAAGCATTCCCAGTCACTTTCCAATATGTGTTTTGAAATCACCCTACCCACCATGTTATCATACCTGTGACCTCTGGATCTTTCAGCAGGAGGAGAAGCCCATATCTCAGTGGAGTGCTCATTGTCTCTGTCTCAGCTCCAAACAAAACAGATACTAGTGGCTGTCAAGTTTTCAAATGTACATTCCAATTGTTGGCTGTGCTTTCCCTAGGAATGATTTCATTTAAAAATTGCAAGGTATATACAAAGCAAGTAAATTTGGACCATTAATGGCTAAAAGAAAAGAGAAGTTGACAGGAATCAACTGGGTTTCCCGAAGAAACCCAGATATTGGACTTACTAGGTAAAAACTTTGAGATACATGTCTTAAGTATACTCAAGCAGGTGAATAAAACCATGTGCAAGGATGAAAGAACATCAGAAAACTGTATAAACAAGTGGGAAATAATGAGAAAGGTATTATAAAAATAAACCAAAAATTTATAGCTTAAAAAAAAAAACACTTCAAATTTTTAAAAACTTACCAGACAGTTTCAACAGCAAACTGGAGGAAGCCCAAGAAAGAAATAGAAAACATGGATATAGGAGAACAGAAATTTCCTCTGTAACTATCAGGAAGAAAAAGGAATAAAGAAAAATTAACAGAACCTAAGAGACATATGAAATTCAATCAAGTGTACCAATATCCATTTAATGGGAATCTGAGAAAAGAGAGAGCAAAGGAACAGAAAATAAATATTTTAAAAAAGAATGGAAACTTCCCTGTTGGTCTAGTGGTTAAGACTTTGCCTTCCAATGCAGAGAGTGAGAGTTCAATCCTTGGTCAGGGAGCTAAGATCTCACATGCCTCCCAGCCAAAAAACAAAACAAAAAACCCCACAGAACAGAAAAATTGTTGTAACAAATTCAATAGACTTCAAACATTGTCCACATCAAAAAAATCTTTATAAAAATAAAAGAACAGCTAGCTGAAAACTTTTAAAATTTGGTGAAATACATGAATCTATGAATCCAAGAAGTTAAATAAGCTTCAAGAATAATAAACCCAAATAGACTCACAGCAAGGCACATTTTAATCAAACTGTCAAAAGCCAAGGCAAAAGAGAGAAAGTTTAAAGCATCAACAGAGAAATGCTTCATCATATACAAAGCATTCATAATAGGATAACAGTTCATTTTCTATACAAACTATCAAGACCAGAAATCAATGGAAAGATATAATTTAAATCCTGGATGTAAAAATGTCAACCAAGAAGTCTATATCTGGCATAACTATCCTTCAAGAAAATAGAAGATATAAGATATTCCCAAAATAAAGGCTAAGGAGATTTCTGACAAACAGAATGACCCTACAGGAAATGCTAATGGTAATCATCTTCCCAATTAAAAGCAAAAGGCACTAGATGATAATTCAAAGCCAGGCTGACAAAGTTCCTTGTTAAAAAATAACCATATAGGTAAATATAAAAGTTAATATTATCATATTCTAATGTAAAAACTTCTTTTAACTTTCTATCTTATTTAAAAGAAAAATGCATAAAACAATAATTAGAATTATATTTTTCCAGAAAAAATCATATACAGATATATTCTGTGACACCAATGAGATAAAGTAGAATGAAAGTGGATGGGATCAGAATTAACATATACAATTTGAAGCTACAGTGAAAACAATTCACACTGGATTTTTCTAAATTTAAGAAGTTAACAGGATATCCCTGGTGGTCCAGTGGCTAAAAATTTGCCTGCCAGTGCAGGGGACATGAATATGATCCCTGGTCAGGAGAGATTCCACATGCCTTGAAGCAACTAAGCTTGTGTGCCACAAGTACTGAGCCTGCATGTTGCAACTCAAGAAGCCTGTGCACCTAGAACCTGTGCTATGCAGCAAGAGAAACTGCCACAATAAGAAGTCCACATATAGCAACAAAGAGTAGCCCCCACTCACCACAAGTAGAGAAAGTCCATGCAAAGCAATGAAAGCCCACTGAAACCAAAATAAATAAATAAAATTATTTTTTAAAAGAGAATAACAATAATTCCCATTTTAAAGATTAACTGAAAAACGTGCAAAAATTTGAAAGGGGAAAAAACGCACACTAGAAAAAAAATGTTCATACAAAGAATAAGGCTATACTGGAAGAACTGAGAAACAAAAAACATATGTGAGAACAAAAACTAACAGCAGGAATAAGTCCTTTGGTATTAATAATCACTTTAATTGATTGGAACTCACAATTTTAAACATATATTTTAAGAATATATGTATATTTATATTTTGGCCACTCCACTTGTAGGATCTCAGGCACTGAACCTAGGCGACGGCAGTAAAAACCAGGAAGCTAACCATCAGCCTACCAAGGAACTCCCAAAATAATACATTTTTAAATTACATACATAAATATTCCATTACATATCTATAACACATAATCCATACATATATAGAATATAATATAGTCATTAAAAAAGAAGGAAATCCTGACACTTGTGACAACATGGATGGGCCTTAAAGTTATTGTGCTAAGTGAAACATATCAGACACAGAAAGACAAATACTGTATGATCAATCTTGCATGTGAAATACTTTAAAATCTGATCTCATAAATACACATTTGGTATTGGGTATCAGTGCCTGCCAGAGATGAGGGGTGGTCAAAAAGAATGAAGGGAATCAAAATGTATAAACTTCCAGTTATAAAATAAATGTGTTGCAGATAGACTATACCACATGATGACTATAAATAATACTGAATTATATATTCAAAAGTTGCTAGGAAAGTAAATCCTAAGAGTTCCATGACAAGAAAAATATTGAAACTATGTGTTGCAATGGATGTTAACTATATTTATTGTGGTAATCATTTTGCAATATGCCCTTGTACTGAATCGTTATGTTGTACACCTGAAATTAATGTCATGTCAATCACTCTCAATTTAAAATAATTGCATTTTGTCAACTCAAAACTCACTTTTTGAAACACAAAGACAAAAATATGTCGAATGAGAAGAGGAAAAGAGATTTTTCACTCAATTAATAGCCAAATAAAGCAGGAATGACCATACTAAGGTTAAGGAAGAAATGGTTTTTAATAAATAACAATTTAAAAGAAACAATAAGAATGAAATTGTTTGCATGCTAAGTTGCTTCAGTCGTGTACAATTCATTGCGACCTATGGATCATAGCCATCCAGGCTCATGTCCATGGGATTATCTAAGCAAGAATACTAGACTGGATTGCCATTTCCTTCTCCAGAGAAGTGCTTTATATTGGACTAAAAAAGTAAATCCTTCAAGAAGCAATATAATTATACACACACATATATATACTTAGCAACAGAGCCCCCAAATATATAAGGCAAACAGTGAAAGACCTAAAATGATAAACAGAGAGTTCTACAATAATAGTTACCGTTGTTCAGTCCCTCAGTTTCAGCATCAGGTGTTCCAACGAATATTCAGGGTTGATTTCCTTCAGGATTGACTGCTTTGATGTCTTTGCTGTCCAAGGGACTCTCAAGAGTCTTCTCCAGCAGCACAATTTGAAAGCATCATTCTTCAGCACTCATCCTTCTTGATGGTCCAACTCTCACATCTGTACATGACTACTGGAAAAACCTGTAGTTTTTGACTAGACAGCTTTGACTAGACAGAGCTTTGCAGAGAAGTGATGTCTCTGCTTTTGAATAAGCTGTCCAGGTTTGGCATAGCTTTCCTTCCAAGGAATAAGCATCTTTTAATTTTGAGGCTGCAGTTACTGTCCACAGTGATTTTGGAACCCAAGGAAATAAAATCTGCCACTGTTTTCAATTTTTCCCCATCTATTTGCATGAAGTGATGGGACCAGAGGCGATGATCTTAGTTTTTTTGAATGTTAAGTTTTAATCCAGCTTTTTAACTCTCTTTCACTCTCATCAAAAGATAGGCACCGGAAAATGAGCACCCCATGTCAGTAGATCTCCAGTATTCAATGGGGAAGAGTGGAGAATCAGTCCCAGAAGGAATGAAGAGGCTGGGCAAAAGCAGAAATGGCGCCCGGTTGTGGATGTGTCTGGTGGTGAAAGTAAAGTATGATGCTATAAAAAAACATTATTGCATAGAAACCTGGAATGTTAGGTCCATGAATCAAGGTACATTGGATGTGGTAAAGCGGGAGGTGGCAAGATTGCATATTAACATTTTAGATATCATGAACTAAAATGGGCAGGAATGGGTGAATTTAATGCAGACTACCAATATAAGGTCCGTCTAGTCAAGGCTATGGTTTTTCCAGTAGTCATGTATGGATTTGAGAGTTGGACTGTGAAGAAGGCTGAGTGCTGAGGAATTGATGCTTTTGAACTGTGGTGTTGGAGAAGACTCTTGAGAGTCCCTTGGACTGCAAGGAGATCCAACCAGTCCATTCTGAAAGAGATCAGCCCTGGGATTTCTTTGGAAGGAATGATGCTAAAGCTGAAACTCCAGTACTCATTGGAAAGTCAAACTCTAGTTGACTCATTGGAAAAGACTTTGATGCTGGGAGGGATTGGGGACAGGAGGAGAAGGGGACGACAGAGGATGAGATGGCTGGACGGCATCACTGACTCGATGGACGTGAGTCTGAGTGAACTCTGGGAGTTGGTGATGGACAGGGAGGCCTGGCGTGCTGCGATTCATGGGGTCGCAAAGAGTCGGACAAGACTGAGTGACTGAACTGAACTGAACCGTTATATCTACTATTGTAGGCAAGAATCCCTTAGAAAAAAATAGAGTAGGAGGCAGTCCTAAGATGGCGAAGGAATAGGATGGGGAGACCACTTTCTCCCCCACAAATTCATTGAATGATCACTTGAACACTGAGCAAATATCACAAAACAACTTCTGAACACTGATGGAGAACACCAGACACCCAGAAAGGTAGTCCATTGTCTTCAAAAGGAGGTAGGACAAAATATAAAAGATAAAAAGAGAGACATAAGAGTTAGGGGATGGAGATCTGTCCTGAGGAGGGAGTCATAAAAGAAGAGAAGTTTCCAAATACCAGGAAACCCTCTCACTGGCAGGTCTGTGGGGAGTTTTGGAATTTCAGAGGGCAACATAATCTGGATGAAAAAATAAATAAATAAAACCCACAGATTACATGCCTAACTGCAAATCCCAGTGGAGAAGTAGTCCAGACACATGCCTCAGCCACCAGCAAGTGGTGGCTGAACAGAGAGGTCCGGGCTGCATTGCTTAGGGTAAGGACCGGGCCTGAATGCCCTGAGGGCAATCTGAGGGGGCTAATATGAGATAGCAACCCAAACTGTGGGATAGCCAGAGAGAGGAAAAAAAAAAAAAAAGACGAGAGAGAGAGAGAACTTTCCTGCAAAAATCTCAAAGCTAAGGCACTGCCAGGCCACTCACAGAACAAAGGACTGAGTGAATACCAGAGGAGAACTAGTCAGCAAAGGACCAGCCCATCCCACACTGGAGACAAGGAGGCAGGTGGGCGACAGCCAGAGCAGGAAGGCAAGAGGCAAACAGTCCCAGAAACAGCACCCTCTACCAAACTGCAAGCAGGCTCCCAGTTGCTAACCAAGTCTTCCTGGGATCCTGGAAGGTTGACATCTGCCAGGAGGGTCTCATCCAAAGTTCAGATCCCCAGAGGAGACACATGGCACACCTGAGACTGTGCTCCCGCTCTGCAACAGGGAAACTGCTTGCCTAGGGGAGGTGATAAGATGCACCGCACACCTGGGGAGTGTGCGCTTACCAAGCACCCGGTTGGCTGAGCTGCTCGGACCCGGAAAGGGCACAAAACGCAGGCTCAACCAAGTCTGTGCCTTTGTAGAGTACCCCAGAACCCGAACCTGAGCAGCGTAGACCTGGGAAGTGCATGAAACCCAGGGCCCACCTTAGGACAGTTCACCTGCAGAACAACCTGAAGCCTGAGCCGTGTAGACTGGGAAAGCATACACGTCATGAATGGGGGCAAACCCAGTGTGGCCCAGACACTGCGAGCACTCACCACACATGCCAGTGATATTTGTTTGCAATGTTCCTCCCTCCCTGCAGCAGAATTGAACAAGTGAGCCTAAATAAATGATCACCTTTGCCCCCTTGTTTCAGGGCAGAAGTTAGATACTGAAGAGACTTGCAAACAGAGGGAGCCAAAATAAACAAAGAAGAGGGAACCACTTTGGAAGTGACAGGTGCAACAGATTAAAACCCTGTAGTTAGCACTGGCTACATTGGAAGGGACCTATAGAACTTGAGAAGGATGAGCTGGAACAGGAACTATCTGAAACTGAAACGACCCCACACTGCCATCAACAGCTCCAGAGAAATTGCTAGATATATTTTATTATTATCATTTTTAAATATTTTTTGTTGTAAGTTCTTTATTATTTCTTTAATTTTCATTTTTAAAACCTACTATTACCTTGCAAAAAAAAACCCTATTTTTAAAGCAAGTTTCACATATATATATTTATAACTTTTGAATTTTGTTTTGTTTTTTTAATATTGTATTTTTGAGACTCTAAGATCTACTCTAGATTTTTAATCGTTGCTTTTTGGTATTTGTTATCAATTTTGTACATTTGAGAATCCAATCTTTAGTACCCATTTTTACTTAGGAGTGTGATTACTGGCTTCATTGCTCTCTCCCCTTCTGATTCCCCCTCTTCTCCTCCTGGTCACGTCTATCTCCCTCCTCCGTCTTCTCTTCTCCATGTAACTCTGAACCCCTCTGGGTGTCCCCCATGGTGGAGAATCTTTTCACCATTAACCTAGATGTTTTATCATCAGTGCTGTATGGATGGAGAAGTCTTGAGGCTACTGTAAGACTAAGACTGAAAGCCAGAGGCAGGAAGATTAAATCCAAAACTTGAGAACACTGGAAAACTCCTGACTTCAGGGAACATTATTTGACAAGAGCTCATCCAAAATCCTCCATACCTACACTGAAACCAAGCTCTGCCCAAGAGCCAACAAGTTTCAGAACAAGACACACCAAGCGAATTCTTCAACAAAGCAAGAACATAACCCTTAACGCAAAAATACAGGCTGCCAAAAGTCACACCAAATCCATAGACACCTCAAAACTCACTGCTAGACACTTCATTGCATCCCAGAAAGAAGAGGTCCATCTCCACCCACCAGAACACCGACACAAGCTTCCCTAACCAGGAAAACTTGGCAAGCCACTCGTCTAAACCCACTCACAGGGAGGAACCTCCACAATAAAGAGGAACCACAAACTTCCAGCATACAAAAAGGCCACCCCAAACACAGCAACCTAAACAAGATGAAAAGGCAGAGAAATATTAGGCAAGTTAAGGAACATGATAAAAGTGGACCAAGCCAAACAAAAGAGGAAGAGATAGGGAGTCTAACTGAAGAGAATTCAGAATAATGATAGTAAAAATAATCCAAAATCCTGCAAACAAAAATGGAGCTACAGATAAACAGTCCTGAGGCAAGAATTGAGAAGAGGGAAGAAAATTTAACAAGGACCTAGAAGAAACAAAAAAGAGTCAATCAATAATGAATAATGCAATAAACTGAGATCAAAAGCACTCTGGAGGGAACCAACAGTAGAATAACTAGGCAGAAGATAGGATAAGTGATGTGGAAGATAGAATGGTGGAAATAAATGAAGCAGAGTGGAAAAAAGAAAATAGAATTTTAAGAAGTGAGGACAACCTCAGAGATCTCTGGACAATGTTAAACACCACAACATTAGAATCATAATAGTCCCCGAAGAAGAAGACAAAAAGAAAGGCTATGAGAAGGTACTTGAGGAGATCATAGTTGAAAACTTCCCTAAAATGGGGAAGGAAATAGCCACCCAAGTCCAAGAAACCCAGAAAATCCCAAACAGGATAAACCTAAGGCGAAACAACCCAAGACATATATTAATCAAATTAACAAAGATCGAACACAAAGAACAAATATTAAAAGCAGCAAGGAAATACAACAAATAACACACAAGGGGATTCCCATAAGGATAACAGTGGATCTTTCAATAGAAACTCTTCAGGCCAGAAGGGACTGGCAGGACATACTTAAAGTGATGAAAGAGAAAAACCTACAATTCAGATTACTGTACCCAGCTAGGATCTCATTCAAATATGAAGGACAAATCAAAGGCTTTATAGACAAGCAAAAGCTGAGAGAATTCAGTACCACCAAATGAGCTCTTCAACAAATACTAAAGGATCTTCTCTAGACAGGAAACACAGAAAACGTTTATAAACTCGAACCCAAGACAACAAAGCAAATGGCAACAGGATCACACTTATCAATATACCTTAAATGTAAATGGGTTGAATCCCCCAACCAAAAGACAAGGACTAGTTGAAGGGATAAAAAAACAAGCCCCCTATATATGCTGTCTACAAGAGACCCACCTCAAACCCAGGGACACATATAGATTGAAAGTGAAGGGCTGGAAAAAGATATTTCACACAAATGGAGACCCAAAGAAAGCAGGAGTAGCATTACTCATATCAGATGAAATAGACTTTGAAATAAAGGCCATGAAAAGAGACAAAGAAAGACCTACATAATGATCAAAGGATCAATCCAAGAAGAAGATATAAGAATTATAAATATATATGCACCCAACATAGGGGCACCACAATATGTAAGGCAAATGCTAATACGTATGAAAGGGGAAATTAACAGCAACACAATAATTGTGGGAGACTTTAATACCCCTCTCACTCCTATGGATAGATCAACGAAACAGAAAATTAGCAAGGAAACACAAACTTTAAAAGATAGAATGGACCAGTTAGACCTAATTGACATCTATAGTACCTTTCACCTTAAATCAATGAATTTCACCTTTTTCTCAAGGGCACACAAAATCTTCTCTAGGATAGATCACATCCTGGGCTATAAATCTAGCCTTGGTAATTTCCAAAAAACTGAAATCAATTCAAGCATCTTTTCTGATCACAATGTGGTGAGATTAGATGTCAACTACAGGAAAAAAAAATTAAATATATAAACATAGAAGCTAAACAACACAATTCTGAATAACCAACAAATCAGAGAAAACACAAAAACCCAAAACCTATGGGATTCAGTAAAAGCAGTGTTATGGGGAAGGTTCATAGCAATACAAGCCTACATCAAGAAACAGGAGAGAAATCAAATAAATAACCTAACACTACACCTAAAGCAACAAGAAAAAGAAGAAATGAAACACCCCAGGGTTAGCAGAAGGAAAGAAATAATAAAAATTATGGCAGAAATAAATGCAATATAAACAAAGAGACCATAGCCAAAATCAACAAAGCTAAAAGCTGGTTCTTTTAGAAGATAAATAAAATTGACAAACCATTAGCCAAACTCATCAAAAAACGTAGGGAGTACATGTGCATGTACACCCGTGGTGGATTCATGTCAATGTATGGCAAAATCAACACAGTATTGTAAAGTAAAATAAAGTAAAAATAAAAATTAAACTAAAAAAAAACAAAGGGAGAAGAATCAAATCAACAAAATTACAAATGAAAATGGAGAAATCACAATAGATAACACAGAAATACAAAGGATCATAAGAGACCACTATCAGCAACTATATGCCAATAAAATGGACAATTGAAAGAAATGGACAAATTCTTAGAAATTCACAACTTTGCAAAACTGAACCAGGAAGAAATATAAAATCTTAACAGACCCATCACAAGCATGGAACCGAAATTATAATCAGAAATCTTCCAGCAAACAAAAGCCCAGGACCAGATGGCTTCACAGTGGAATTCTATCAAAAATTTACAGAAAAGCTAACACCTACCCTATCCAAACTCTTCCAGAAAATTGCAGAGGAAGGTAAACTTCCAAACTCATTCTATGAGGCCACCATCACCCTAATACAAAAACCAGACAAAGATGCCACACACACACACACACACACACACACACACACACACACAAACTACAGGCCAATATCACTGATGAACATAGATGCAAAAATCCTTAACAAAATCCTAGCAAACAGAATCCAACAACATAGTAAAAAGACCATACATCATGACCAAGCGGGCTTTATCCCAGGGATGCAAGGATTCCTTAATATTCAGAAATCAATGAATGTGATACACCACGTTACCAAATTGAAAGGCTAAAAACCATATGATTGTCTCAATAGATGCAGAGAAAACCTCTGACAAATTCAACATCCATTATGATAAAAACCCTCCAGAAAGCAGACATAGAAGGAACATATCTCAAGCTAATAAAAGCCATACATGATAAACTCACAGCAAATATTTTCCTCAATGGTGAAAAATTGAGAGCATTTCCCCATAAAGTCAGGAACTAGAGAAGGGTGCCCACTCTCACCACTACTATTCAGTATAGTTTTGGAAGTTATAGCAATCAGAGCAGAAATAGAAATAAAAGGAATCCATATTGGAAAAGAAGAAGTAAAATTTTCACTGTTTGCAGATGACATGATCCTCTACATAGAAAACCCCAAAGACTCTAGCAAAAAATAACAGGAGCTAATCAATGAATATAGGAAAGTTGCAGAAGATATAAATTAACACATAGAAAGCCCTTGCATTCCTATACACTGAGAAAGCAGAAAGAGAAATTGAGGAAACAATTTCATTCACCATTGCAACGAAGAGAATAAAATACTTAGGAATAAATCTAGATAAAGAAACAAAAGACTTATATACTGAAAACTATAAAACACTGATGAAAGAAATCAAAGATGACACATATGATGGAGAAATATACCATGCTCATGGAGCGGGAGAATCAATATAGTGAAAATGAGTATACTACCAAAAGCAATGTATAGATTCAATGCAATCTCTATCTAGCTACCAATGATATTTTTTCAGATAATTAGAACAAATAATTTCAAGTTTGTATGGATATACAAAAAACCTCAAATACCCAAAGCCATCTTGAGAAAGGAGAATGCAACTGGAGGAATCAACCTGCCTGACTTCAGTGTCTACTACAAATCCACAGTCATCAAGACACTATGGTACTGCACAAAGACAGAAATGTAGATCAATGGAACAAAATAGAAAGCCCAGAGATAAATCCACTTACCTATGGACACCTTATCTTTGACAGAGGAGGCAAGAATATACAATAGAGAAAAGACAATGTCTTTAACAAGTGGTGCTGGAAAACTGGTCAACCACTTGTAAAAGAATGAAGCTAGAACACTTTCTAACACTGTACACAAAAATAAACTCAAAATGGATTAAAGATCTAAATGTAAGACCAGAAACTATAAAACTCCTGGAGGAAAGCATAGGCAAAACACTCTCTGACCTGAATCATAGCAGGATCCTCTATGACCCACCTCCCAGAGTAATGGAAATAAAAGCAAAAATAAACAAATGGGACCTAATTAAAATTAAAAGCTTTTGCACAATGAAGGAAACTATAAGCAAGGTGAAAATATAGCCTTCAGAATGGGAGAATAATAACAAAAGAAGCAACTGACAAAGAGTTTTTCTCAAAAATATACAAGCAGCTCTTGCAGCTCAATTCCAGAAAAATAAACGACCCAGTCAAAAAATGGGCCAAAGAACTAAACAGACATTTCTCCAAAGAAGACATACAGATGGCTAACAAATACATGAAAAGATGCTCATCATTACTCATTATCAGAGAAATGCAAATTAAAACCACAATGTCATACCATCTCACGCCAGTCAGAATGGCTGCTATCCAAAAGTCTACAAACAATAAATGTTGGAGAGGGTGTGGAGAAAAGGGAACCCTCTTACACTGTTGGTGGGAATGCACACTAGTACAGCCACTATGGAGAACAGTGTGGAGAATACTTGAAACCTGGAAATAGGACCACCATATGACCCAGCAATTTCACTCCTGGGCATACGCCTGAGGAAACCAGAATTGAAAGAGACATGTGCACCCCGATGTTCATCACAGCACTGTTTATAATAGCCAGGACATGAAAGCAATGTAGACGTCCATCGGCAGACTAATGAATAAGAAAGCAGTGGTGCATATACACAATGGAGTATTACTCAGCTATTACAAATAATGCAGTTGAATCAGTTCTAATGAGGTGGATGAAACTGGAGCCTATTATACAGAGTGAGGTAACCCAGAAAGAAAAACACCAATACAGTATACTAACGTATAAATATGGAATTCAGAAAGATTGCAATGATGACCCTATATGCAAGACAGCAAAAGAGATTCAGATATAAAGAACAGCCTTTTGGACTCTGTGGGAGAAGGTGAGGGTGGGATGATTTGAGAGAATAGCACTGAAACATGTATATTATCATATGTGAAATAGATTGCCAGTCCAGGTTCAATGCATGAGGCAGGGTGCTCAGGGCTGGTACACTGGGATGCCCCTGAGGGATGGGATGGGGAGGGAGGTAGGAGGGAGGGTCAGGATGGGGAACACATGTATACCCATGGCTGATTCATGTGAATGTATGGCAAAAACCACCACAATATTGTAAAGTAGCCTCTAATTAAAATTTAAAAAAAGAAAAAAAAGAGTAGCTCTAATAGAGTCAATCAAACAGTCTGAAACTCAGTACTTGGGTGCAATATCAAAAACAACAAGATGATCTCAGTTCATTTCCAAGGCAAATCATTCAATAACACATAATCCAAACCTATACCCCAACCACATTTGAAGTGAAAATCTTAAATCTTAACTGGTTGTCTTCAGATGGTGGTATAGATCTCTGGTGATGCTATTGGTGGTGCTGTTTGTTAGGTTTTGTACTGAAAAACACACACTCTGTTTTGCTATCTCTTACAGCAGAATTCTTAATCTTTTTGGTTTTCTCTTCTTCTTGAACCTAAGCAGATTGCTGCTGGAAATCTCTTTTTTGCTTTCCAGAAAAAGGCAGAGGCTTGTGTACAGACTCCCTGCTCAAGTCATAAGGAGAGTCAGCAGGACTGTGTCCTCCATAATGTCCTCTGAAAATTCCTATGTACTGCATTCACTTTCTCCTCTCTGGCCCAGGTATGGGGGTCCTGCTGTAGTACTCTGGTTGCCTCTAGAAAGAAATGAGTTTCTCCAGCTACAACACACAGAACTAAGATGACCAGGCACTCACTCACTGCTTTCCATCTCATCCACAGGAGAGGATGTTGCCAGCACACAGCTCAGTCCCAGGTGAGGGGAGGGGTCTATTGTGGAGTTCTTCTCTCTTCACTGCATCTAAATTCATATCCTTCTTGCTCTGAAGTTATTTTTGAAGAAGTTCTAGGTTCACACAAAACTGGGCAACATGTATCCATCCAAGCAACAATTTATCCATGCCCACTTCCCTGTCCCCTCTGAAAACCACTAGTTTGTTTAATATGTCTATGAGTCTGTTTCAGCTTTGCATACACATTCATTTGTTAAATACCACATTTCTCCCATCCATCCACTGATGGACATTGAGGATTTTCCACATTTGTCTACAGAGAATAATGCCAACTTGAACATGGGTATGTAGTATCTCCTTAGCATCACGATTTCACTTCTTTTATTAGATAGTCCAAAAATGGGATTGCTGGGTGGTGTGGTAATTTCATTTCTAGTTTTTGATTTACCTCTCTTCTGTTTTCCATAGAAGCTGCACCATTTTGTCTTTTCACCAACTGTATACAAGGATTTCAATTTCTTCATATCCTTGCCAACACTTTTTTCTTTCTTATAATATTCAGCCTAAAAGATGTACGGAGCTATCACATTGTGGTTTTGATTTGCGTTCTCTGAAGATTACTGATGGTGAGCATTTTTCATACACCTGTTTGCCATTCTTGTTTTTCTTTAGAGATACAGCTATTTTAGTCTTTGCCCATATTTAAAATGGGTTAATAGGTTTTCTACCTTTTACTATTGAGTTTTAAGAGTTCCTATATGTTTTTAGATTAACCCCTTATCAGATAGGACTTGCAGATATTTTTCTCCTGTTCTGTATGTTGTCTTTTAACATTTTCGACTGTTTTTGCTTTCTGTGTAGATTTTTGTTTTTACTGTCCCACTTGTCTAAGATTGCTTTAGCTGCCTGTGCTTTTAGTGTCATAAGCATGAAATCATTGCCAGAATCAATGTCATGGAGAACATACTCTGTGTTATCTTCTAAAAGTTTTATAGTTTCAGGTCTTATATTTAGTCTTTTTAGTTGACTTTTGGTCTGGTGTAAAATAAGGGTCCAATTTTATTTTTTTTGCACAGGAGTATCTATTTTTCCTGCATTATTTGTAAAAGAGACTGTTCTTTCCCCACTGGGTAGTGTTGGCATACTAAATGATGATCTCATGACTCTGTAAACTTGGATTCACTTCTGGTCTCTCTATACTGTTATATTGCCCTGTGTCTATTTTTATGTTAGTACAATACTGTTTAATTACCTTTTAAAATCAGGAATTGTGATGCCTCCAGCTTTGTCCTTCTTTTTCATGATTGCATTGGCTATTTGGAGTCTTGTGGTTCCACATGAATTTTAATGTTATTTCTATTTTTGTATAAAATGTCATTAGGATTTTGATGCATACGACATGGAATATTAGATGGCTTTGGGTAGTATGGACACTTGAACAATATTAATTCTTCCTACCTATAATCATGGAATATCTTTCCATTTCTTTGTGTCTTTTGAAAGTTCTTTCAGCAATGTTTTGCATGGCTTGGTGTACAGGCTTTCATTTTCTTAGTTAAGTTATTAACTTTTTGATATTTTCCTTGCTACCACAGATGTTATTGTATTTCTAATTAACACATAGGTTATTATTAGTATATAGAGAAGCAACTGATTTTTGCATGTTGATCACCTTATGTTCTGCAAATTTACTGAATTATTTCATTTATTAGTTTTTACAGGATTTTATTATGGAACCTTTATGATTTTCTTCATACAAGGTCATGTCATCTGTGAACAGATATAATATTAATTCTTCCTTCTGCTTTGAATGCCTTTAATTTTTATTTTTCTAATTTCTCTAACTATGATTTATAATATGATGTCAGGTATCAGTGTGAGAGTGGATTTCCTTCCTTGCTCCAGAGCTTAGTGAAAGAGCTTTCAGCTTTTTGAAATCTATGATTCTAAGTACTGGTTTTCATATGGCCTTATTATTCCTAGTCTGTTGAGTTTTTGGTAATGAAAGCTTGTTGAATGCTCTCAAATGCTTTTATTACATCTGTTGATGTAATCATGTGATTTTTATTCTTTGTTGTGGCAATATTGTATATCACACTGTTTGAATTTTGTTTGTTGAAGCAGTCCTTCATGGCAGGGATAAATCTTGAATAGCTATGATGTATAGTCCTTCTAATTTGCTGTTGAATTTGTGAGACTCTGTCCTTGTCTTTCCTTCTGGCTTTGATGTAGCAGAATTTATACTCACCAAGGGTACAGAAATTTTTCCACTAGTTTCCAGATTGTTATTTTACAAAGAGAATTTATTCATGTTGTTTTGAATCAGTATGCCTACAGGGGAAAGTGTAGTTTAGCACTTCCTATAATGTCACTTTACAGATGTTATTCCTTGTGTACATTTGGTCAGACTGTGTACTTAAGAAATTGACCAGTGTCAATTAAGTCATCAAATTGGTAGACATAGAGTCATTCAGAATACTCTTTCACAATCCTTTTAATGTCCATGGCATCAAAAAGATGACTCCCCATTTCAGTGATAACTTGTGTAATTTCTGTCTTATAGCTTCTTTGAGGGTTCAGTTCAGTTCCGTTCAGTCACTCAGTCGGGTCCACCTCTTTGCGATCCCATGGACTGCAGCATGTCAGGCTTCCCTGTCCATCACCGACTCTCAGAACCTACTCAAACTCATGTTCAATGCATTTTTGAGGGTAGCCTAGCTATAGATTTATCAATTCTATTCAAATTTTCAAAGAACTAGCATTGGTTTCATTGATTCTATTTCGTGATTTCCTTTATACTATCTTGTTGATTTCTATTCTGATTTTCTTTTTCTTTTTTAAAATATAACTTTATTTATTTTAATTGGAGGTTAATTACTTTACAATATTTTATTGGTTTTGCCATATACCAACATGAATCTGCCACAGGTATACATGTGTTCTCCATTCTGAACCCCCCTCTCTCCTCCCTCTCCGTACCATCTCTCTGGGTCATCTCAGTGCACCAGCCCCACTGAAACATGTATATCATATGTGAAAAGAATAGCCAGTCCAGGTTCTGTTCTGATTTTCAATTGTAGTTTTCCTGGCTTACTTTGACTTTGAGCTTCCCTTGTGGCATGGCAGTAAAGAATCTGCCTGCAAATGCAGGGTACCCGGGTTCAATCTCGGGGTGGGAAGAACCCTGGAGAAGGAAATGGCAACCCACTCCAGTATTCGTGGCTGAGATATTATATCCCATAGACAGAGAGGCACATGGGCCACAGTCCATGGAGTTGCAAAGAGTCGGACATTACTGGGCAACTAAACAACAATCAACAGTGATCTCCATAATCCCTACAGGATGAAGATGATCCTGAAAACAATTTCTTTCTCTTTCAAATCCAAACCTCAAGTAACTCATGGTAACATGCACCTAAGGGAGCTTTTCTACTCTCATTCCCTCTGTCTTTCTCTGTGCTTATGAGGACCATGTGACATCTTTGTCTTTTCTTTTCTTTCCTCACTTGTCTGCAATATGCACAAAGGAAGGAAAGTTTGGTACTGGCTTGCCAAGTTATGTGTTTTATTAGGAACAGGCATAGCAGAAATAGCGCTGTGTTGTACAGAGAGTAATCATCTTGTTTTATTTTGATGGAGTATATAGTCTTATGCATGTAGAACTACTCAACATCAGATAATTATGTGCATTATCTGGTAGCCAATACAGATGTTACAGAATATGAAGAACAGCAGATACATTTCTGCAGTGAAATTGCACAATGAATGAAGAAAGATCAGAGCAGGCAGTCTCCAGAAAGATGAGGGGAAGCAGGTGAACGATGCCGCAGATGAGAGGGAGTTGAAGACAACATCACTGAAGAAGTCAGATGATCTAACATTCCTCACATAGGAATGAAACAGAGCCGGTAAAAGGTGGCACAGAAGCTAACCCATTGACAATTGGGGTGGTGTCGAGGTCCTTCAGATCAACCACAGATTTCAAGGTAAATTTTTGTAAAATTGTGGTCAGGAATAAAAAGAGCTCCACGCGGGCCAGTCCCTTTCCCAAACAAACACGTTTTCCTAAAAATAACAAACAGAGTGTACATATTCCTTGAACTCTGTCTCTCTGGCTGTCAAAAAGAGATTATGTAGCAACCATTTCATGAATATTTGAATGGATGGATGGAAAGCAGGGTGACTAGAGAGACTGATGGACAAAGAGTAGATATATATGCTATCCACCTGACATCTTACCATAGCAAATATTATTCTTTCAACAAATATTTACTGACTATTCCAAACGCTTCTTTAAATTATTCACATATTATAACTGTAATTTCATATTTTCAAGTTTCTATCTATCTTTTTCTAGAAAGTCACAAATACTAGTTGTATTTTCTGGTCCTAATCTAGTAGTCCCACGTGTTTCTTTCCATTCTTCACAGCGTCTGTTCTCTGCTCTAAGTATACCTACTCTTCATCAACCTCCAATACACCTTGAGATTTTATAACGCACGATTCTTTTTGGTTAAAATATGGTTCTCTTACATTTTCAGTTTCCAGCTCAAGTTTTATTTCTAAATTTGAAATAACTGGGTCACCTCACCAAAACTCCAGTAATCTAGCCCAAAAATGACGATGTCTCATGGGGAGGGAAAGTGCGTGGGCATTGGGATTGCTGCCCTCATCATGGAGAAAGCATTTCTACCAGCCCCATAGGATTACTATGTAACTCCCAACTGATCCTTAGAAAGTATCTTGTCCTCTAAAGGATTGAGGGAAAAGAAAACAAATTATTACCTGTAGAGAAAGCCATGAAATAGTCGCTCTTTCTAAAGTTGCCACTTTCATCCAGGAAGTGGCCAGGATCAAATACCTCAGGGTTGGGGAATTCTTTGTCATCATGTAGCACAGAAGTCAGTGATGTTAATATATCTATGCCCTGGAAAGAACAGATGAAGATAAACAAAACTATGGAGAAGTCACGAAGCTAGAAGAAATGCTGCAAATTGCTTAGTCCATTCTGAGGATCAGTAATGAGGAATATTCAGTCCAAAGAAGGGCAGTGGTATTTTGAGGCAGACAGAACAAGTAATTAACAAGGATAAGTTTAAGACTAGTGGCAGTGATGCTGCTAAAGTGAACTTCAACAGCATCTGAAAACCTCGGTATCTGGATCCTAGGGTGTCAGACCTTATGAATCCAGTGTGTTAATCACCACATTTGGATACAAGTGTCTATTCCCACCATGTGCTTTATTTTATCATTTCAATTCTCACTCATCTCCTATTTGGATTATGGTTTAAAATGGAAGTCCCTATTGAGCTAGAGAGATCTGGAGTTACCTGTTCATAGTGTTTTTATAAATGGATATATGCTCTTCTGTGATAAGAATAAGTCTGATAACAAATATTAATGTTTACCATTGCCAGGCAGAGTGTCTGTATTTATTTAAAAATATATGGAAGGGCTTCCTTGGTAGCTCAGTGGTAAAGAATCCACTTGCCAATGCAGGAGACACAAATTCAATCCCTGGTCCAAGAAGATCCCACATGCTGTGGAACAGCTAAGCCAAGGCACCAAACTACTGAACTTGTGCTCTAGAACTTGGGAACCACAACTGCTAAGGCAAATCACCACAACTAGTGAAGCCTTTGTGCCCTAGAGCACAAGCTCCACAACAAGAGAAGTCATGCAAAATGGGAAGCCCGTGCACCGCAACAAAATTAACCCCCACTCACCACAACTAGAGAAAAGCCTGCATGTAGCAACAAAGATGAGCACAGCCAAAAATAATTGAATAAATAAATAAAATTATTTAAGAAAACAAAAATACAGTAGACATCATCACAGATTAATCCTAGATTTGAAACACAGAAAGAATGATAAAACTAAAAAATCATTTCATACCAATTCAGATTAGCATCATCAATTTAAACAAGTTTTGCTATCAAAGTTAAAACTGTTGGGTAAATGATTAAGAAACACTACACTCTCAATCACCCTGCTTATTTAACTTCCATGCAGAGTACATCATGAGAAACTCTGGGCTGGAAGAAGCACCAGTTAGAATCAAGATTGCCAGGAGAAATATCAATAACCTCAGATATGCAGATGACACCACCCTTATGGCAGAAAGTGAAGAGGAACTAAAAAGTCTCTTGATGAAAGTGACAGAGGAGAGTGAAAAAGTTGGCTTAAAGCTCAACATTCAGAAAACAAAGATCATCGCATCTGGTCCCATCACTTCATGGGAAATAGATGGGGAAAGAGTGGAAACAGTATCAGACTTTATATTTTTGGGCTCCAACATCACTACAGATGGTTACTGAACCATGAAATTAAAAGATGCTTACTCCTTGGAAGAAAAGTTATGACCAACCTAGACAGCATATTGAAAAGCAGAGATATTACTTTGCCAACAAAGGTCCGTCTAGTCAAGGCTATGGTTTTTCCAATAGTCATGTATGGATGTGAGAGTTGGACTGTGAAGAAAGCTGAGTACTGAAGAATTGATGCTTTTGAATTGTGGTGTTGGAGAAGACTCTTGAGAGTCCCTTGGACTGTAAGGGCATCCAACCAGTCTATTCTAAAGGAGATCAGTCCTGGGTGTTCTTTGGAAGGAATGATGCTAAAGCTCAAACTCCAGTACTTTGGTCACCTCATGCGAAGAGTTGACTCATTGGAAAAGGCTCTGATGCTGGGAAGGATTGGGGGCAGGAGGAGAAGGGGAGGACAGAGGATGAGATGGCTGGATGGCATCACTGACTCAATGGACGTGAGTCTGAGTGAACTCCGGGAGTTGGTGATGGACAGGGAGGCCTGGCGTGCTGCGATTCATGGGGTCGCAAAGAGTTGGACACGACTGAGTGACTGAACTGAACTGAACTTTAACATCTCTTTCTATACTGCTTTCTGTTTTAAATCCATTTTTATTGGAGTATAGTTGCTTTACAATGTTGTGTTAGTCTCTACCATACAGCAAAATGAATCAGCCCTAGTTATACATGCATCCACTTCCTTTTGCATTTCCTCCCCATTTAGGTCACCATAGAGCATTAACTAGAGTTCCCTGTGCTATACAGGAGGTTCTCTATGCTATCATTTTTTTTTTAAGATTTATTTATTTTTATTTTGGCTATGCTGGATCTTCATTGCAGTGCAAGGGCTTTTTCTAGTTGCAGTGAGTGGGAACTATTCTTCAGTTGTGGTGCTCAAGGCTTCTTAATGTGGTGCATGGGCTTTAAGGCATGTGGGCTTCTGTAGTTGTGGCACACAGGCTTAGTTGCTTCTCAGCATGTGGGGTCTTCCTGGAGTAGGGACTGACCCATGTCCTCTACCTTGGCAGGCAGATTCTCAACCACTGGACCACCAGAGAAGTCCAATTATCTAATTTTTACCCAGTATCAATAGTATATATGTGTCCATCCCAATTTCCCAGTCCTCCTAACCCCTATACCCTTATCCCCCTTGGTATTCATATATTCGTTCTCTACATCTGTGCCTCTATTTCTGCTTTGCAAATAGGATAATCTATACCATTTTTCTAGTTCCACATATACGTGTTAATATATGATACTTGTTTTCTTCTTTCTGACTTACCTCACTCTGTATGACATACTCTAGGTCCATCCACAACTGTACTAATGATCCAGCTCTGTTCCTTTTTATGGCTGAGTACCTCATGCGAAGAGTTGACTCATTGGAAAAGACTCTGATGCTGGGAGGGATTGGGGGCAGGAGGAGAAGGGGACAACAGAGGATAAGATGGCCGGATGGCGTCACTGACTCGATGGACATGAGTCTGAGTGAACTCCAGGTGTTTGTGATGGACAGGGAGGCCTGGCATGCTGCGATTCATGGGGTCGCAAAGAGTCGGACATGACTGAGCGACTGAACTAAACTGAACTGAACTGAACTGCATATTTCATTGTATATGCACCACATCTGCCTTATCCATTCCTCTATTGATGGACTTTTAGGTTGCTTCTGTGTCCTGACTGTTGTAAATAGTGCTGTTATGAACATTGGAGCACATGTATCTTTTTTAATTATGATATTCTCTGGGCAATATGCTCAGAAGTGGGATTGCTGGATCATAGGAAGTTCTATTTTCAGGTTTTTAAGGAACTCCATTCTGTTTTCCATAGTGGTTGTATCAAATTACTCTCCCACCAACAATTTTTAAGTATGGCTTTTGGCTTTTCCTATGTACTGCATTTCTGTTCAGTACAGACTGACAAGTGGAATTGTTGGATAGGCATGTGTTCACTTTAAGTATATGTGTGTGTGCTCAGTTGCTCAGTCATGTCCAATTCTTTGTGATGCTATGGACCCACCATGATCCTCTGCCCATGGGATTTTCCATAGGCAAGAATACTTGAGTGGATTGCCATTAATAAACACTGCCAAATAATTGGCAAAATGATTGAACCAATTTATGGTTTACTTTGAGAGTGCCAGTTCCTTCACTTTCTTGTCAACATGCAGTATAATCTTTTTCCATTTTAATCATTCTGATGGGTATATAATAGTACTTCATTGAAGTTTCAATTTGCAATTCTGTGAAGATTGTTTAACAATGTGGAGCACTTTTTCAGATGTCCACTAGCAGTATCAAATCTTTTGTGAAAGGCTTGTATATTTGGAAATGAACCCATAGTTGGCTCTCTCTATATAAACATACAGATATGTACATAATTATATTGTGCAAGTGTATAGGAAATTTGGTAGTATGTATTTTGAATAGGTTGAGAGTAAAATGCTGACCCAGTGTTCTAAAGATCTGAATACTTAGTATGCATTGTCTTAAAACTAGGTGATTTTCCTGCATGACCATGATACCAACTTAAATACAAACAGGAAATTAATATTGATGCATTTGGACCATCTAATTCTTATCTCTGTCTTTAACCAGTACATCCCAAAGATATTCCTTATTTCCAGTTCCTTAGAATCACATCCTGCAACTAGTTGTCCTGTCTCCTTAGTCACATTCAGTCTGGAAGAGTTCCTCAGTCTTTCCTGGATTTCCAGGACCCTGTCACTCTTGAAGAGTATAGTCTGGGTATTTGTAAAACGTCCCTCAGTTTGAGTTTGTCTGATGTTTCCTCATGATTAAATTCAGGTTGTGTCTGTTTGACAGGAATGTTACAAAATAATGTTTTTCTGTTTACTGCATCCTGTGAGGTGACAGTTTCAATCTGTTCATTACGGATGCTATTTGCTTTGATTACTTGGTTAGGTTAGTATTTGTCAGCCTCTTCTCATCAACGTGAATGGGCTATGATTTTTCAAATAAGGTAGCTCCCCCACCTGCTCCATGTGGGTGCCCTTCTTACCTCTCTTGGCTATAATACTCTATCCTGGAGTGTCCCTCAGTGGGAGTGCTTTCTTCACCCTACCTCATGCTAAGTCCCCTCTCCAGGTCGTCTCATACTCTGTCTCTGTACCTTCATCCCCACCCCAAACGAAGATAGCTCAATAAACAAATATTTTTTAAATTAATCAAGCTTCAACAATAAAATTACAAAGTAATTTTTTAAATGTGCATACCATGAGACTTCCCTAGTGATCCAGTGGCTAAGACTCCATGCTCCCAATGCAGGCAGCCCAGGTTTGATCCCTGGTCAGGGAACTAGATTCCGCATGCCTCAACTAAAGATCTCACACTCACATGCCACAATTAAGACCCTGTTGAGGTCCTTTAATGGACCAGAACCCGGTGGTCCAGAGTTGACTGATAAGAAAGTAAAGGAGAGAGAAAGAGGCTGATATTCCTTGGTTTATGCAGAAAGCCAATAAAGCCCCTGACACAGGGCTTGCTCTGTTCATGGAGGCCTCAGGCGCCCTCTCAATGGGGTGAAGGCACAGAGTCCCTTCTTGAGAGGGTCTTAGAAGCCTGGGCAGAAAGTGAACTCAGAGAGCCTCTGCGTTTCCAGGGGATCAACCTGAAAGAGAGAGAGACAGAGAGACACAGGGACCAAACCTCTGATGGAACAAAGGTGTTTTAATCAACATGGTGTGGGCATATATTCTGTAGTTATTCTCAACAAAGATAAAGATTAAAATTCCAGACTTACAAAACATAGGCGATCCATATTAAAGAGAGAGAGAGAGTTGTAAATACACTTTTACCTTATGGTTCACAAGAAGGAAGAGGGTACTTATCACCATATCCCCGTGTCTTTCTTTCTCTCTCTCTCTCAGGCTATTTCTTTGGAGCACAGAGGCTCTCTGAGTTCACTTTCCTGCCCGGGCTTCTAAGACCTTCTTGAGAAGGTGCTCTGCACCTTCACTCCATAGGAGGGTACCTGAGGCCTCCGTGAACAGAGCAAGCCCCATGCCAGGGGCTTTATTGGCTTTCTGCGTACACCAAGGAATATCAGCCTCTTTCTCTCTCCTTTACTTTCTTATAGGTTGACTGTGGACTACCAGGTTCCGGTCCATTACAGGACCTCAACAAGACCCGACACAGCCAAATAATTTTTTTAAAGTGTATATCTTGTAATTATAATTCACAAAGAAAGAAAAATGAAAGTGCAAGGAGTAGATGAAAAAAGTGATATGGCATAATTTTTCATCAGGGATTCACACTTCATGAAAAACGCTAAATTTCAAAAACAGTGATAATTGGCAAAGATGTGGGAAACCCAGTACTGTCAGATTCTAAGAAAAATGTAAAAGTACACCCGCTTTGGAAAAAGACAGGTACACATAAGATCTATATGATGTCTGGGGACCATGGGTTGAAGTGACAGCTAGAAAGACAGAACTGCCTGTCTCCCAGGCTAGTGGCATCCACTGGCCTGACCTGTTCTGGACCCCACAGAAGGGCAAGATAAGAAGTTTAGGGAGAAGCACAGTCTCTTTAATTTTCAGTTTTCACATTTGGACATGAGACTCTCAGCTTCCCATGAATAGAGCACCTATACTGGGGGTGGTGTGAGTCTGGTTTACATTACCCACCCCCTCCCCAAACCTTCCATGAGTGTATGCTTTTCCAGCAGGGTTTTAAGCTGTACTTAGGGGAACCTTCTGCAGAATTCAGAGTTCACTGTGCAACCTCAGCATTAGCCAATGATGGCTTTGTCCCTGCCTCACTCATTTCCTTCCTTATTGATTCATCCCACAACCATTGTTAATGCAAGTTTGTGTGCCCAATGCACAGTGAGGCTAAACAAACAGAAAGGCTGGAATTTGGAGCAAAGAAAGATTTATTGCAACTTGAGGCGGTTCATATCCTAAAAGCCTTGAGCTCCCTAAAGGGTTTTGGCAAAGCCTTTATTTAAAGGGCAGGTGTGGTGGGGCAGGGGACAGGATGCCATCTGCAGGGTATGTGATCAGCCTTGTGCAGAGTTCTCTGACTGGCTGATGATGAGGTAGCAGAGTGGTGTCACAGGGGTTAATATTATCAGTCCTTAGGCTCTAGCGGGCCTGGGGCTGCATATGTGCTTATGGTCATCAATCTGCTCCCCACTTGTTGGTAAGGAGGATTCATATCTGCAAAACGACTCAGAAAATGTGCATCAAATACTAGTATCTAGGTAATTCAGAGAGGAGCTAAAGCAGAGGATACAAGGGAAGGCTCCAGAGGGTCCTGCTCAGTTATATCATAAACAGGCACATCCCAGACAGAAGGTCTGCACTTCCCTCCTTCTTCAAAGAAACCCTCCAATAGAATCCAAGAGAATCAGAATCTGTCCTTTTACTCTTTATACTTAAAATGATAAAACATTTTCAATACAAGTAAGGCATCAAGACTAGCCCAACCCTATGTACTGAAACTATTACAAACTGAAAAAAGCCTCAGAGTCTGTGTTGAGAGTCCAGTCACACCTCTGCAGGAAGCTGGCTCAAGATCAAATTCCAGGCAGCTTCTCTGCTGGATGTGGGAGTGGGTACAGTAGGTAACTTGAAATCAAAGGACAGAGTAAAAGTTAATGATGTGGCAAAAACATCTAGCAGAATGTTGAAGCATTATTGACTCAGTAGTGTCTAGCTTTGTGGCCCCATGAACTGTAGACCGCCAGGTTCCTCTGTCCATGGGATACTCCAGGAAAGAATACTGGAGTGGGTTGCCATAGCCCCCTCCAGGGGATCTTCCTGATCCAGGGTTTGAACCCAGGTCTTGTGCATTGCAGACAGATTCTTTACCACCTGAGCCACCTGGGAAGCCCAGAGGACTTTGGAGGTAGGTTGCAAGTCAAGTGCTCATTTAACCATTCAAATCAAAGTGAACAATCCATCTTACACCAACGTGGCTGAGGAAGAGAAATAAAAACGCACCTGACATGTCATCATAAAATTTTCCAGACTAAAGAAGGTTTCTTTGAAAGAGTATATCAACATGTTGAGGAAAAAGGAAATTAAATAACTGGACTTTATCAACATAAAAAAGGGGAGCGCCTGGAGGTATTATTACCTATCAAAACAGATTGTGGCTTGGAGCAAGAAGTGAGGTTTTCCTTAAAACCTACAGAAAGTGACTTTTAAAACCTCAAAGAAATACTCCAGAGGATCATTTCTTTACAAAGGCAGATTCTGTTCCCTGGAACTAAAATCTCGTGTTCTTTGGTTGAGATCTTGGGAGGTTGGACAAAATCTCTTCATCTAGGGGAGAGGAGATTACAGACTTTACACAAAGATCTACCCACCTGTGATTAAAGTCCAGCTTCCAGGCATGGAATCTTAGGTGGCTGGTGATTCCCTTGGAGCATGTGCTTCTTGATCCTTGTCCAAGGGTGCTGCTTCCTCTGAGACAGGAAGGCCCCACATTCCTTCCCTAGATCTTCCCCTTGAGGGAAGGCTGTCCTCCTTTCCTCCTAACCTGAAATTTCCCTTGGGTCTGAAACAGTTGGTGTTAAAATAAATTTTAAAAAGCCTCTCTTTTCCACACAACCCAAATTCAAGTCCCCACTTTGTGGTGGTGGTGGTTTAGTCACTTAGTTGTGTCCGACTCTTGTGACCCCATGAACTGTAGCCTGCCAGGCTCCTCTGTCCATGGAATTCTCCAGGCAAGAGTTCCCACTTTAGTTAGAACCAATTTTTGGAAAGCTCTGGGTCCCATTTCAGGTCCTGAGAATGAAAAAACCTTGTGAAGGACCTCACCTCTAAGTGTGGCCCCAAGGACTCTCCCCTTCATTGTCTGAAGGGTTTACAGATATTCTGCGATCAGGCATTGAAAGCAGTTAAAACCAGCTGCCCAGTCTTATTCCCAAAGACTCATTCTAGGGCAGGAGCTTTGAATTGGAGAGGAAGTGGGTTATCCTTTCATTTAAGTCCACTGATGTGGTAGAGAAGTTAATCCTTCTGATACCTGGCAGAGTGGCTTGATCAAACCAACCTTGCCACGGATAACAGTGTTTCAACCTAGAGAAATTATGCACAAGAAAACAACCCACAGAAGTCACTGCAGAGTCACTTAAATTGGCATGTCCTAGAGAGGATAGTGATCGGGTAACACAAGAGGTGGATTCTCTGATAGTGAAATTTTCCACCAGTTCCCTGAGTGATTTCACTTGTGTTCACTTCATACCTTGTCAATATTATAGTTTTCTGAACAGTTTTATTACACAAAAGTTTACTCATTAATGTTGTTCTTTGCATTATTTAGATAAGTAGCATTAAAAAATTTTTTTAACATTTTTGTCTGTGCAGGGATTTTTTCATTATGGTTCACAGGCCTCTCTTGTTGTGGTGTATGAGCTTATTTGTCCCATAGCATGTAGGATCTTAGTTCCCCCTTCAGGGCTCAAACCTGCATCCCCTGCATTGGCAGGTAGATTCTTAACCACTGGACCACCAGAGATGTCCCAATTAGCAGCAAATTTTAATTCAAGAAATCAATCTACTTTTCCCTAAAAATACGATATTTTCTGCGAGAGATCAGCCACTAGAATCATTTGAAATGTCCAAACATTCTTTCCTTTTAAATGTTTTCTAGTGTGAAGAGCTCCAGGGTGGCCCCAGGCTTCTCCTCAGATGCATGAGACCTCCTCAAAGGGCCTGGAGGATACAAGAGACCATTCACCCAGCCCTCAGCCCAAGAATTCAAGGCCAAGTCCAGGGCAGTGAGGAAAACACTACTCTTCACTTGTCCTGAGCTCGCTCATTGGGAGCAGTCACTTTGAGCCTGGATCACTCCATTCCCCTCACACTGAGAGCCCCTGCATAGAGGATGCATGACTTAGAGCTGGCTTGAGGAAGGAGTCCCTGAATGCTCCACCTGCACTCAATAAATGAGATGAAGAACCCATTAGAAAGCATTGTGTGAAAAAATTCTGTACAAACAATTAAGTTAAGTTGTTACTCAGTACTGTCCAAATCTTTGTGACCCCACGTACTGCAGCACGCCAGGCCTCCCTGTCCATCACCAACTCCCGGAGTCTACCCAAACTCATGTCCATTGAGTTGGTGATGCCATCCAACCAACTCATCCTCTGTCGTCCCCTTCTCCTCCCACCTTCAATCTTTCCCAGCATCAGGCTCTTTTCAAATGACTCTGTTCTTTGCATCAAGTGGCCGAAGTATTGGAGTTTTACCTTCCGTATCAGTCTTTCCAATGAAAATTCCGGACTGATTTCCTTTAGGATAGAGTGGTTGGATCTCCTTGCACTCTCTCTCAAGTTTTCTCCAACATCACAGTTCAAAAGCATCTATTCTTTGGCACTCAGATTTCTTCAAAGTCCAACTCTCACATCCATACATGACCATTGGAAAAACCATAGCCTTGACTAGACAGAACTTTGTTGGCAAAGTAATGTCTCTGCTTTTTAATATGCTGTCTAGGTTGGTCATAACTTCCTTCCAAGGAGTAAGTGTATTTTAATTTCATGGCTGCAGTCACCATCTGCAGTGATTTTGGAGCCCCCAAAAATAAAGTCTAACACTTTTTTCCCCATCGATTTGCCATGAAGTGATGGAACTGGTTACACTCATCTCACATGCTAGTAAAGTAATGCTCAAAATTCTCCAAGCCAGGATTCAGCAATATGTGAACTGTGAACTCCCAGATGTTCAAACTGGTTTTAGAAAAGTAGAGGAACCAGAGATAAGATTCCCAACATCTGCTGGATCATCAAAAAAGCAAGAGAATTCCAGAAAAATATCTATTTCTGCTTTATTGACTAGGCCAAAGCCTTTGACTGTGTGGATCACAAGAAACTGTGGAAAATTCTGAAAGAGATGGGAATACCAGACCACCTGACCTGTCTGTTGAGAAATCTGTATGCAGGTCAGGAAGCAACAGTTAGAACTGGACATGGAACAACAGACTGGTTCCAAAAAGGAAAAGGAGTACATCAAGGCTGTATATTGTCACCCTGGTTATTTAACTTATATGCAGAATACATCATGAGAAACGCTGGACTGGAAGTAGCACAAGCTGGAATCAAGATTACTGGGAGAAATATCAATAACCTCAGATATTCAGAAGACACCACCGTTATGGCAGAAAGTGAAGAGGAACTAAAAGCCTCTTGATGAAAGTGAAAGAGGAGAGTGAAACAGTTGGCTTAAAGCTCAACATTCAGAAAACAAAGATCATGGCATCCGGTCCATCACTTCACGGGAAATAGATGGGGAAAGAGTGGAAACAGTGTCAGACTTTATTTTTGGGGGCTCCAAAATCACTGCAGATGGTGATTGCAGCCATGAAATTAAAAGACGCTTACTCCTTGGAAGGAAAGTTATGACCAACCTAGATAGCACATTAAAAAGCAGAGACATTACTTTGCCAACAAAGGTCCGTCTAGTCAAGGCTATGGTTTTTCCAGTGGTCGTGTATGGATGTGAGAGTTGGACTGTGAAGAAAGCTGAGCACCGATGAATTGATGCTTTTGAACTGTGGTGTTGGAGAAGACTCTTGAGAGTCCCTTGGACTGCAAGGAGATCCAACCAGTCCATTCTAAAGGAGATCAGTCCTGGGTGTTCATTGGAAGGACTGATGCTAAAGCTGAAACTCCAGTACTTTGGCCACCTCATGAGACGAGTTGACTCATTGGAAAAGACTCTGATGGTGGGAGGGATTAGGGGCAGGAGGAAAGGGGGACGACAGAGGGTGAGATGGCTGGATGGCATCACCGACTCAATGGATGTGAGTTTAAGTGAACTCCGGAAGTTGGTGATGAACAGGGAAGCCTGGCGTGCTGCAATTCATGGGGTCGCAAAGAGTCAGACACGACTGAGTGACTGAACTGAATTGAACTGATGGAACTGGATGTCATGATCTTAGTTTTCTGAATGTTGAGCTTTAAGCCAACTGTTTCACTCTCTTCTTTCACTTTCAAGAGGCTCTTTAGTTCTTCTTCACTTTCTGCCATAAAGGGTGGTGTCATCTGCATATCTGAGGTTATTGATATTTCTCCCAGCAACCTTGATTCCAGCTTGTGGTTCCTCCAGCCCAGCGTTTCTCATGATGTACTCTGCATATAAGTTAAATAACCAGGGTGACAATATACAGCCTTGATGTACTCCTTTTCCTATTCGGAACCAGTCTGTTGTTCCATGTCCAGTTCTAACTGTTGCTTCCTGATCTGCATACAGATTTCTCAACAGACAGGTCAGGTGGTCTGGTATTCCCATCTCTTTCAGAATTTTCCACAGATTCTTGTGATCCACACAGTCAAAGGCTTTGGCCTAGTCAATAAAGCAGAAATAGATGTTTTTCTGGAACTCTCTTGCTTTTTCCATGATCCAGCAGATGTTGGAAATTTGATCTCTGGGTCCTCTGCCTTTCTAAAACCAGCTTGAATATCTGGAAGTTCATGGTTCACGTATTGCTGAGATCTGGCTTGGAGAATTTTGAGTATTACTTTACTAGCATGTGAGATGAGTGCAATTGTGCGGTAGTTTGAGTATTCTTTCGCATTGACTTTCTTTGGGATTGGAATGAAAACTGACCTTTTCCAGTTTTTTTAACTTTAATTTTTAATTTAATTTTTTTAATTTTAAATTTTCTAATATAAATTTTTAATTAGAAAAATTTTAATTTAATTTTTAATTGCTACAAACCATTAACAAGCTGACTACAGATAATGAATCATCATTGCATCCCTAGAATAAATCCCACTTAATCATGGCATATGATCTTTTCAGTGCATTTTTTTTATTTGGCCAGAGTTAGGTGCCCTTCTCATGGCAGGTAAGGAAAGTCTTAATGAGTTTTACATTCTAAGGAGTTCTAAGACACACAGTGATGTGTCTAGGGGAAGAATTTCATCAACTCATACTCTAATTTTCTCAATTTGGAAGAACTGGATCATCTTTCAAAGCCTCAGTGATCTGACCCAATGGTGTATCATGAAGTGTGGGGACCACGTGGGCTTAGGGACTGGTGCTTCTGCTTATGGACAAACAGCCATCCTAGCAGCCCCAGAGTGGGCACCATGTAAGTTCTATCTGATCTCAAAACGGTGTCTTGTTCCACGAAATACTGAAGGAAATAATTTTTTTTCTGCCAATTGCTCTTTTGCAAGTTGCCTGTCTCCTCCATGAAGTGGCCAGAGTCAAGCTCCTCTGGGTTGGAGGATTCTTTGTCATTATCCAGCACAGAGGGTAGAAATGTAAATATGGTTGTGTCCTGAAATGTGTTATGAAGTCATGGAGTTGGAAGAAATGTTTCAACTCAGCCCATAGATGAGGAAGCCTAGGTCCAAAGAAGAGCAGAGGCATTTCAAATCAGACAGACAAAGCAATAGGCATGGATAAGTTTAATACCATAAGTTTAATGGCAGCAATCTTGTTAAAGTAGCCTTCCATAGCAAGTACCAAGGACATGAGTTGTTAGCTACCAGACCTGAATCTGTCCTGCTTGCAGAGAGTCTGGACACTGGTGTCGCTACCTATCTGCTGCTCTATTTCATTACTTCAGTTTTCATTCACCTCACCTGTGGCCTAAAATGAAAATCTCTGCTGGCACTTGAAATGTCCAAAGTATCTATTTCCAGGGCCTTTGTAAACATACAAATAATTCTGACCTAATGAAAGAGAACCTCTTCGAAGATAATGAGAAAAATTTCAATAACAACTAAGGTGTGTTTATCACTGCAATGTAATTTGTTTCCCTTAATTAAAAAATATGGGGCAAATCGTCACTATGGATTGATCCTAGCTTAAAAACACAGAAGAGAGGATTAAGTAGAAAAAAAAAAAAAAAGATCATTTGGCAACAATTCAGATTAGGACCATCAACAAATGCAAAAGCTCTTGGGTGAATGCTTTGACTGTAGAATATCCACAAGGTCTTAAAGTGCGATGCCATAAATTTTTATTAATTATGTATTAAATGATGAAACCTCTGCCATGAGGACATCTGGGAATATCTCCTTGTTTAGTGAGGAGGTTGACATAACCAATAATGGGATGCGTGATATTATGTACCTCCATCTTCTCAATGAGATTCAGTGGGACATACATATAGCATCTATGTAGTTCTCTTGCCAAAATCATATCTGGAATTTAATCTCTAGAAAACAATCAAACATTTCACATGACTGCTAGCTTGGAGCCCAAAATGGTAAATGTAATGAATGGAAGAAAAGAAACAAAGTGAATTTATTCTTGATTACGGGAGACCAAAAGGGAAAAGATAACCAAATTATATGCTGTTTTCTTCACTGGATACTGAATTGCAAAGGAGAAAAAAAGCTATAATGGATATTCTAGGAAAGTTAGAAAAACTTACATATAGATTATCTATTAGATGCTATTGTATCAATAATAACTTCTGAGCACAAAATGTTTTACTGTTATGAATGAGAAGATCTTTGCACTTGGAATATGCATAGTGGTATATTAAGGGATACACTTCTCCAATTATAAAAGACTAAATCTCATTTGCAATTGAGGTTATAGTCATTTCAGTGAGATTCTGATACAAGACAAGATTATGTATGCTTTTAATCTGCTATGCATATACAGAGTCTCCTTAAAGGTAAATTTCTGAAATAAAATTGTCCATAAAATGCAAAATTACTGACACCCCAAGTTATTTTTTATTGAAAAAAGTGGAAGTGTTTAACTCTTTGCGACCCCAGGGACTGCAGCCCACCAGGATCCTCTGCACATGGGATTCTCCAGGCAAGAATACTGGAGTGGGTTGCCATGCCCTCCTCCAGGAGATCTTCCTGATCCAGGGATAGAACTTGGGTCTCCCACATTAACAAGCAGATTCTCTACTGTCTAAGCCACTAGGGAAGCCCCCTTTTTTTTCTTAATTGTCATAGTTAACTCGAATTTCCATGGTGCCTCAGGCAGTAAAGAATCTCCCTGCAATGGAAGAGACCTGGGATAGATCCCTGGGTTGAGAAGATCCCCTGGAGGAGGGCATGGAAACCTACTCCAGTACTCTTGCCTGGAGAATGAACATGGACAGAGGAGTATGGTGGGCTATAGTCACAACTGAGTGACTAACACTTTCACTTTTTTCATAGTTAACTTAATACTATATTAATTTTAGATGTACAACATGGTGATTAGATATTTTTACAGTTTATATTCCATAAAGAAGCACAAGCTGGAATCAAGATCGCCGGGAGAAATATCAGTAACCTCAGATACACAGATGACACCACCCTTATGGCAGAAAGTGAAGAGGAACTAAAAGCCACTTGATGAAAGTGAAAAGGAGAGTGAAACAGTTGGCTTAAAGCTCAACATTTAGAAAACTAAGATCATGGCACTTGGTCCCATCACTTCATGGGAAATAGATGGGGAAAGAGTGGAAACTGTGTCAGACTTTATATTTGGGGGCTCCAAAATCACTGCAGATGGTGATTGCAGCCATGAAATTAAAAGACGCTTACTCCTTGGAAGGAAAGTTATGACCAACCTAGATAGCATATTAAAAAGCACTGGGATGACCCAGAGGGATGGTACGGGGAGGGAGGTGGGAGCGGGGTTCAGGATGGGGAACACATGTATGCCTATGGCGACTTCATGTTGATGTGGGGCAGAAACAAAACAATATTGTAAAGTAATTAGCCTCCAATTAAAATAAATAAATTTAAATAAAAAAATTAAAAGCAGAGACATTACTTTGCCAACAAAGGTCCGTCTAGTCAAGGTTATGGTTTTTCCAGTGGTTGTGTATGAATGTGAGAGTTGGACTGTGAAGAAAGCTGAGTACTGAAGAATTGATGCTTTTGAACTGTGGTGTTGGAGAAGACTCTTGAGAGTCCCTTGGACTGCAAGGAGATCCAACCAGTCCATTCTAAAGGAGATCAGTCCTGGGTGTTCATTGGAAGGACTGATGCTGAAGCTGAAACTCCAATACTTTGGCCACCTCATGCGAAGAGTTGACTCATTAGAAAAGACCCGAATGCTGGGAGGTATTGGGGGCAGGAGAAGAAGCGGATGACAGAGGGTGAGATGGCTGGATGGCATCATCGAATTGATGCACATGAGCTTGGGTTAACTCTGGGAGTTGGTGATGGACAGGGAGGCCTGGCGTACTGCAACTCAAGGGTCCCAAAGAGTCGGACACGACTGAGTGACTGAACTGAACTGAAAATTGTCATAACATTTTGGCTATATTCCATGTGCTGTACATTATATCCTTGAATCTTATTACCTTTAATTTTATGCTTAGTAGTTTGTACTTCTTAATGCCCTTCCTTTATCTTACCCTTTCCCTCTATCTCTCTCTGCACTGATAACCAGTAGCCTATTTTTTGTGTTGTGAGTCTTTTTCTGTTTTGTTGTATTAGTTCATTTGTTTTATTTTTGAGGCTGCATGGAAGACTCTTGAGAGTCCCTTGAACTGCAAGGAGATCCAACCAGTCCATCCTAAAGGAGATCTGTCCTGGGTATTCATTGGAAGGACTGATGTTGAAGCTGAATCTCCAATACTTTGGCCACCTGATGCGAAGAGCTGACTCATTTGGAAAGACCCTGATGCTGGGAAAGATTGAGGGCAGGAGGAGAAGGGGACGACAGAGGATGAGATGGTTGGATGACATCACCGACTCAATGGACATAGGTTTGGGTGGACTCCAGGAGTTGGTGATGGACAGGGAGGCCTGGCATGCTGAGGTTCATGGGGTCGCAAAGAGTCAGACACAACTGAGTGACTGAACTGAACTGAGTAAGTGAGTGTCCAGTATTTGTCTTTCTTTATCTGACTTATCTCACTAAGCATAATACCCTTCAGGATTATCCACGTTCTGAAAATGCTAAAATTTCATTCTTTTTTATGGCTGAGTTAAATTCCATTGTGTATATGATGTTACCTGTTGATTTGTTATAAATAGCCTTTACTATCTTGAAATATGGTCCCTCTATATCAAGTCTGTTTAGAGTCTTTTTTTTTTTTTATCATGAATAGATATTGAATTTTCTCAAATGCTTTCTCTGCATCGGGGAAGATGATCATGTGATTTTAACCCTTTGTCTTGTTAATGTGGCATATCACTTTGATTGATTTGTAGGTGTTGAATCATCCTTGCATCCCTAAAATTAACCCCACTAGATCATGGTATATGATCATTTGTATGTATTGTTGAATTCAGCTAATATTTTTTTCAGGACTTCTTTGTTTATCAGAGATATTGATCTGTAGTTTTCTTTTTTAGTAGTGTCTTGGTTTGGTATCAAAGTAGTTATGGTCTCACAGAATGAGTTTGGAGGTGTTCCCTCCTCTTCAGTGTTTTGGAATAGTTTGAGAAGGATAGGTATTAACTATTTTTTTCTGGCTGTGATGCGTAGCTTGTGGGTTCTTAGTTCCCTGACCAGGAATTGAATCTGATCACCAGCTGTGAAAGCACAAAGTCCTAATCACTGAATCACCAAGGAATTCTCAACTATTTTTTAAATGTTTGGTAAAATTCCCCTGTGAAGCCATCCAGTCCTGAACAGTTGTTTGGAGGCAGATTTTTAAATTACTACTTATTCAATTTCAGTACTAGTAATTCATCTGTTCTGATTATCTACTTCTTTTGATTTAGTCCTGGAAGATTGTATGTTTCTAGGAATGTATCCATTTCTTCTTGGCTGTCCAGTTCATTGGCAAATAATTGTTGGTCTTTGTATTTTTGTGATATTGGTTGTAACTTCTCAATGATTTCTAATTTTATATGTTCCACTCTTAATTTCCATAAAGAATCCAGCTAAAATTTTATCAATTTTCTTTTCCTTATTAAAAAAAAAATTCTTGGTTTTGTTGTTCTTTTCTATCGTTCTTTTAGTCTCTGTTTTACTTATTTCCACTGTGATTTTTATTAATTCCTTCTTTATGCTGACTATGGGCTTTGTTTGATTTTTATAATTCCTTTATATGCCACCAGTGTTCAATATTCTATGATTCACACTAATCAGTGACTTTCAAAATAGATATTAATGCAGTTAATAATTACAGTGCCAGCTTATTAAAATGGAGTCAGAAAAGTTTGGTTCTGTAACCTTTAGAATTTAAGTGAACCCATGTCTCGGGGAACATTTTAACCAGGACAAACCAAAATACTACTTTCCTATCTAACCCACATGGTTCTAACTCTAATAGAACCAGACCAGCTTCTTTTGAATAAAAAAGCTATCACTCTCTTGAAGTAACCAATTTATTCCCTGAGTAAGAGGTGTCCTGCTTGGTACCTCCTTCCTTCTATGTGCACTTCCTCTCTCAGATGTGGGAAGTTTTCTGTCATTGTTAATTTCAATTAACTTTCCGATCCTTTTTCTTTCTCTCTTCTCTGTCTATGACTCCTATACTGCATGTATTGATCTACTTGATAGTGTTCTATAAGTCCCTTAAACTTCTTTTCTTTTTCTTCCTTTTTTCTTTTTTCTCTCAATTGAATAATTCCCAATGACTTATCTTCAAGTTTGCTGATGTTTTGTTCTGCGTGATCTAGTCTATTGTTACATTCTCTAATGATTTTTTTAAATACAAAAAGTAATCCTCAGCTCTATGACTTCTGTTTCATACCTTTGAATTTTCTGCCCTGTTGTTGAAATTCCTACTTCATTTGTTTACTGTTCTCCAGGCCACAGTGAACAACTTCATGATTTATTTTGAATGATGTTTTAGGTCAATCATACATCTCCTGTTTCTACATTTTCCTTGACTCTCTTCATTGCGGTTTGCACATTAGACAATAGCTCGTTTCAGTCTTCACTGACTAGTCACATGGAGGAGAACTTCACCAATCAGCTCAGCCAGAGATTCTGGAGGTCTCTCAAAACTGTGTGCTGGCCCAGTCTGCTTCTTATGTTCTAGAAACTCCCAGGTATCTACAGCTCGTTGAGTCCTTTCAATGCTCCAAGACAGGTAACACAGAGGCCAGTTCCTCATGAAACTTCCCCACGACGGTGAGAGGTTGGAATGCCAGATGTGCATGCCAACTCCTTTGTTCCTCAAGGAAAAGCTGAGAGTTTGGAGGGAGATACCTGCCCAATTATATGGCATATTGTTGGGCTTGGTAGTTGTAATGAGAGAGGATCTGCTTCTCTTTCTGGCTTTCATGTGACTAGGTTTATATTCACTAAGGGTACAGAAGTCTTTCAACTGGTTTCAACTAGTTGATGTTACTCTTTCCTGTGTGAATTTTGACAGATTGTGTGTGAAATTAACCGATATCATTGAACTTCTCAAACTGGTGGGCATACTGCTTCATAATAATCCCTTATTATCCTTTTAGTGCTCTGGGACTTAAAGTTATGGTCCCTCTTTTAGCAATGATATTAATAATGTGTGTCTTCTCTCAGAGTGCAGGATAGGTTACTTATGGGTTTATCAATTCTGTTCAACTTTTCAAAGACTTAGGTTTGGTCTCATTGATTTTTATCTTGATTCCTTGTTTGCAATTTCACTGATTTATGCTCTAATTTTCATTTGTAGTTTTCTGCAGCTTACTTTGGATTTAATTCCTTACTATCACTGATCTCAGTATTTTCCTACTGAGGCACTTCTGGACACAATTTCTTTCAGTTTCAAATCCAAACATCAAGTAACTCTAGGTGACATGTAGCCAAGAGAACTTTCCTGCTTAATCTCCCTAGTCCTCTGTGCTGATCACTATGAAATCAACATGACTTCTTTGAATTACTTTCCTTCCTTTCTTACTTGTATTAGGCACACCATAAGGAAACTCTGAGAACTGGCTCATCAAATTATGCTTTTTATTAGGAACATACACTGGAATAATGACTCTCCATTGCCATACACTAATCATCTTGTTCTATTTTGTATTGACTACATAGTGCTACTCAATAATAGATAAAGCATTAGCATATGTGATGGCCGATACAAATGTTACAGGACATGGAGAATAGCGGATACATTTCTGCAGTGAAACTGCACCATAACAAGAAGAGAGGTTGAGAAGGCATTCCAAGGCAGAAGAATGAAGAGGAAAGGAGGTGACCAATGCCCCAGATGAGAAGGAGAAGACAACATCATAGGAGACACCTCCTTACAGAGGAATGAAGCAGAGCTTGTAAGGAGGTGGCACAGAAGCGAACCCATTGGCAGTTGGGGTGGTGTCGATGTCCTTTGGGTCAACCACAGATTTTAAAGTAAATTTTTGTAAAATCGATGTCAGGAATAAAAACACCTCCATGCGGGCCAGGCCCTCTCCTGCACAAATCCGTTTTCCTGAAAATAACAAACACAGAGAGTACATACTCCTTGAACACTGTGTTTCTGGCTGTTAGAAAGAGTTGGCATGCGCATCTGGCATTCCAATCTCTCACAGCTGTGGGGAAATTTCATGAGGAACTGGCCAATATGTTACTTATCAGTGGTTAGAAAGTAACCATTGATGAATGGTTGAATGGATAAATGTAAGCCACAACAATTAGATAGATAGATGGATGGATACACATGCTGTCCACATAATTTCATATCTTAACGGCTACCCTTATTTACACAAATTTTTTATGAGCTTTGGCACTATGCCAAGTACTTCATTAACTATTCTCATGCAGTTTGATATTTCATGTTTTCATCAATCTTTTTCTTCCCCTGGAAACACACAGTGTAGTTGTATTTAATGTTCTTAGTCTGATGTCCCCATCATCTTTATTTCTACTCCTCACAGCCCCTCTTCTCACCTCTAACTACATCTTCATCAATTTTCAATACCTCTTGAAGTTTCAAGTTTTACAACACATGGTTCCTTCTGGTTAAGGTGCACTTCTCTTATATTTTCAGCCCCTAGCTCAAATTTTATTTGTGAATTTGAAAGAATTGGGTCATCTTTCCAAAGCTTTGGTGACTTAGTCCAATAAAGATCATATATTATGAGGAGGGAAAGTGTGTGGGCATTGCAATTGCTACACCTGAGTGTAGAAAAAGAGCAGTTCAACCAGTCCCTGAACGGGAATTTTATAAGAAGTTCCAACTGATCCCCCCCTCCCCCACCGGAAAATCATCCCTGGTGGCTAAGAGGTTAAAGTGTCTGCTTGAAATGCGGGAGAACTGGGTTCGATCCTTGGGTCGGGAAGATCCCCTGGAGAAGGAAATGGCAACCCACTCCAGGATTTTTGCCTGGAGAATCCCATGGATGGAGGAGCCTGGTGGGCTACAGTCCACAGGGTCGCACTGAGCGACTTCACTTTCACTTTCACTTTCACTTTGAAGTAACGAAGGAAAAAATTTTGTTACCTGCTGAGAAAGGCATGAAGTAGTCACTCTTTTTAAAGTTACCACTCTCATCCAGGAAGTGGCCAGGGTCAAACATTTCTGGGTTAGGAAATACTTTGTCATCATACAGCACGGAACTCAGTGATACTAATACACCTGTGCCCTGGGAAGAAAAGATGAAGATAAACTGAATGATAAAGAAGTCATGGAACTGGAAGAAATGTTATAAATTATTCACTCCAATCTTATGACCTACAGGTGAGAAATCCTAGGTCCAAAGAAAGACAATGACATTTTGAGCCAGACAAAGAAGTAATAAACAAGGAATATGCTTAAGGCAAGTGACAGTGATATTTGAAGTAGTGAGTCCATGGGTCCTAGGGTGTTAGACCTTATGAATCCATTCTTCTTATCATACTGGTGTCTGTCTCCATCAGCTGCTTTATTTTACTAGTTTAGTTTTCACTCATCTAATACATGGATTCAGAGAAGGCAATGGCACCCTACTCCAGTACTCTTGCCTGGAAAATTCCATGGATGGAGGAGCCTGGTAGGCTGCAGTCCATGGGGTCGCGAAGAGTCGGACATGACTGAGCAACTTCCCTTTCACTTTTAACTTTCATGCACTGAAGAAGGAAATGGCAGCCCATTCCAGTGTTCTTGCCTGGAGAATCCCAGGGACGGGGGATTCTGGTGGGCTTCCATCTATGGGGTCGCACAGAGTCGGACACAACTGAAGCAACTTAGCAGAAGCAGCAGCAATACGTGGATTATGGTTTAAAATGGGGAGACTCTGTTAGAGTTTGGGATGTCTGGATTATAAATTCATAAGACTTTTATAAACAGATTTTTCATCTAATTAATAATAACTTCTGTTATAATAACAATAAGTATAATAAAAAACTGCTGGTATTTATCATTGCCATGCAGATTGTTTGTCTTAAAGTATATGGCAGGGTTCATTAGAGATGGATGCTAGGTTTAAAACATAGAAAGGTGGGGGGGTGGTCCTAAGATGGAGGAGGACTAGGACGGGGAGACCACTTTCTCCCCCACAAATTCATCGAAAGAACATTTGAGCCCCAAGCAAATTCCATAGAACAACTTCTGAATGCTGGCAGAGGAGATCAGGCGCCCAGAAAAGCAGCCCATTGTCTTCAAAGGAAGTTAGGACAAAATATAAAAGATGAAAAGAGAGACAAAAGAGGTAGGGACTGAGAGCTGTACCAGGAAGGGAGTCTTAAAAAATAAAAGAAAGGTTTCCAAACACCAGGAAACACTCTCTCCGGTGGGTCTGTGGCGAGCCTTGGAATCTCAGAGGGCAAAATAATCGGGAGGAAACATAAATAAATAATTAAACCCCACAGATTACATCCCTAACAGCAGCTCCCAGTGGTGCAACAGCCCAGAGGCTCGCATCCCCCACTAGCAAGCGGGGAGGGACAGGGAGGAGCAGGCTGTATTGCTTAAGATAAGGGATGAATGCCCTGAGGGCCATGTGAGAGAACTAGCTTGACATCGCAACCCAGACTGTGGAGTAGCTGTCCTGTGATCCCCCGAAAGGCCCTAACCACCGCCAGGCATGCTCACAGAACAAAGGACTGAGCAGAGCTAGCTGGCTGTGGACCCAGCCCATCCCCCACCGGAGACAGGCAGGTGAGGGCAGCCATAGCCCCAGGGAGGCATCCTATACCAAACTGCAATCAGACTTCCTAGATAACCAAGACTTCTTGGGATTCTGGATGGTCGACATCCGCCGGGAGGGTCGCAGCCAGAGATCAGCTTCCCAGAAGGGACACACAGCACACCTGAGAAGGTGCACCTGTTGTACACCCAGAAAAACAAGTGGCTGGGATGGGGGAGGGGATACGTTGCAGCCTTCAACTGATGGCGACTACGCGTGCCAAGGACCTGGTCACCTGAGCTGCTTGGACCTGGGATGGGTGTAAAATGCAGGCCCAAACAAGTCTGCACCTTTGTGGAGTACCCAAGAACCTGAACCTGAGCAGCTTAGACCTGGGAAGTGCATGCAAACCAGGGCCCGCATCAGACAGTTCCCAGCAGAGCAAAGTAGAGTCTGAGCAGTGTAGACTGGGAAAGCACACATGCTGTGAGCAGGGGAAACCCAGTGTGGCTGAATCACTGTGAACACACGCCAGTGATATTTGTTTGCAGTATTCCTCTCTCCCCAAAGCATGACCGAACAAGCTAGCCTAAAAAAAGTGACCACCACCACGCCCCTTGTGTCAGGGCAGAGATTATACACTGAAGAGATCAGCAAACAGACTAAGTTAAAATAAACAGAGGGAACCGCTTTGGTTCAGGTGAATAGATTAAAACTCTGTAGTTAGCACCAACTACATAGGCAGGGGCCTATAGACTGTGAGAAGTACAAGCCGGACCAAGGAACTATCTGAAAATGAACTAACCCCACACTGTCCACAACAGCTCCAGAGAAAGTCTTAGATATATTTTTACTATTATAATTTTTTTAATTAAAAAAATTATTTTCTTTTTTTTGTTATTTTTAAGTCCCCATTACTCCTTTAATTTTCATTTTTATAACCTACTATTACCTTGCAAAAAAAAAAAAAGAAAGACCCTATTTTTTAAAGAAAACTTCATATATATATATACTTTGTAATTTCTGTGATTTTCTGTTTTTCTGTTTGTTTGTTTTTTGCCTTTGTTTTGTTTTTCTTTTTTTTAATTTTTATTTTTAATTTATTTTACTTTACAATACAGTATTGGTTTTGCCATACATTGACATGAATCAGCCATGGGTGTACATGAGTCCCCAATCCTGAAACCCCCTCCCACCTCCCACCCCATATCATCTCTCTGGATCATCCGCGTGCACCAGCCCCAAGCATCCTGTATCCTGTATCAAACATAGACTGGCGATTCATTTCTTACATGATAGTATAAATGTTTCAATGCCATTCTCCCAAATCATGCCACCCTCTCCCTCTCCCTCAGAGTACAAAAGTCCGTTCCATACATCTGTGTCTCTTTTGCTGTCTCGCATACAGGGTTATCATTACCATCTTTCTAAATTCCATATATATTCTCAAGTGCTCACAGAACCTTCTCCAGAATAGATCACATCCTGGGCCATAAATCTAACCTTTATAAATTCAAAAACATCAAAATCATTCCCAGCATCTTTTCTGACCATAATGCATTACGATTAGATCTCAATTACAGGAGAAAAACTATTAACAATTCCAACATATGGAGGATGAACAGCACGCTTCTGAATAACCAACAAATCACAGAAGAAATCAAAAAAGAAATCAAACTATGCATAGAAACTAATAAAAATGATAATGCAACAAACCAAACCTGTGGGACACTATAAAAGCAGTGCTAAGAGGAAAGTTCATAGCAATACAGGCATACCTCAAGAAACAAGGAAAAAGTCAAATAAATAACCTAACTCTACAACTAAAGCAACTAGAAAAGGAAGAAATGGAGAACTCCAGAGTTAGTAGAAGGAAAGAAATCTTAAAAATTAGGGCAGAAATAAATGCAAAAGAAACAAAAGAGATCATAGCAAAAATCAACAAAGCCAAAAGCTGGTTCTTTGAAAGGATAAATAAAATTGACAAACCATTAGCCAGACTCATCAAGAAACAAAGAGAGAACGATCAAATCAATAAAATTAGAAATGAAAATGGAGATATCACAACAGACAACACAGAAATACAAAGGATCATAAGAGATTACTATCAGCAATTGTATGCCAATAAAATGGACAACATGGAAGAAATGGACAAATTCTTAGAAAAGTACAATTTTCCAAAACTGAACCAGGAAGAAATAGAAAATCTTAACATACTCATCACAAGCACGGAAATTGAAACTGTAATCAGAAATCTTCCAGCAAACAAAAGCCCAGGTCCAGATGGCTTCACAGCTGAATTCTACCAAAAATCTAGAGAAAACCTAACACCGATCCTACTCAAACTCTTCCAGAAAATTGCAGAGGAAGGTAAACTTCCAAACTCATTCTATGAGCCCACCATCACCCTAATACCAAAACCTGACAAAGATGTCGCACAAAAAAAGGAAACTACAGGCCAATATCACAGATGAACATAGATGCAAAAATCCTTAACAAAATGCTAGCAAACAGAATTCAACAACATATTAAAAGAGCATACGTCATGGCCAAGTGGACTTTATCCCAGGGATGCAAGGATTCTTCAATATCTGGAAATCAACCAATGTAATACACCAGATTAACAAATTGAAAAATAAAAACCATATGATTATCTCAATAGATGCAGAGAAAACCTTTGACAAAATTCAACATCCGTTTACAATAAAAAAAAATCTCCAGAAAGCAGGTATAGAAGGAACATACCTCAACATAATAAAAGCTATATATGACAAACCCACAGCAAACATTATCCTCAATGGTGAAAAATTGAAAGCATTTCCCCTAAAGTCAGGAACAAGACAAGGGTACCCACTTTCACCACTACTATTCAACATAGTTTTGGAAGTTTTGGCCACAGCAATCAGAGCAGAAAAAGAAATAAAGGGAATCCAGTATGGAAAAGAAGAAGTAAAACTCTGACTGTATGAAGACGAAATGATCCTGTACATAGAAAACCCTACAGACTCCATCAGAAAATGACTACAGCTAATCTATGAATATTGTAAAGTTGCAAGATATAAAATTAACACATAGAAATCCCTTGCATTCCTATACATTAACAATGAGAAAACAGAAAGAGAAATTAAGGAAACAATTCCATTCACCATTGCAACAAAAAGAATAAAATACTTAGGAATATATCTACCTAAAGAAACTAAAGACCTATATATAGAAAACTATAAAACACTGGTGAAGGAAATCAAAGAGGACACAATTAGATGGAGAAATATACCATGTTCATGGATCAGAAGAATCAATATAGTGAAAATGAGTATATTACCCAAAGAAATCTATAGATTCAATGCAATCCCTATCAAACTACCAACGGTATTTTTCAGAGAACTAAAACAAATAATTTCACAATTTGTATGGAAATACAAAAAAAAACCTCGAATAGCCAAAGTAATCTTGAGAAAGAAGAATGGAACTGGAGGAATCAACCTGTCTGAATTCAGGCTCTACTACAAAGCCACAATCATCAAAACAGTGTGGTACTGGCACAAAGACAGAAATATAGATATCACCATAATCCAAGTCTATGCCCCAACCAGTAATGCTTAAGAAGCTGAAGTTGAACGGTTCTATAAAGAGATGTCCTTTTCATTATCGGGGACTGGAATGCAAAAGTAGGAAGTCAAGAAACACCTGGAGTAACAGGCAAATTTGGCCTTGGAATGCGGAATGAAGCAGGGCAAAGACTAAAAGAGTTTTGTGAAGAAAATGCACTGGTCATAGCAAACACCCTCTTCCAACAACACAAGAGAAGACTCTACACATGGACATCACCAGATGGTCAACACTGAAATCAGATTGATTATATTCTTTGCAGCCAAAGATGGAGAAGCTCTATACAGTCAACAAAAAAAGACCAGGAGCTGACTGTGGCTCAGATCATGAACTCCTTATTACCAAATTCAGACTCAAATTGAGGTAAATAGGGAAAACCGCTAGACCATTCAGGTATGACCTAAATCAAATCCCTTATGATTATACAGTGGAAGTGAGAAATAGATTTAAGAGCCTCGATCTGATAGATAGAGTGCCTGATGAACTATGGAATGAGGTTCGTGACACTGTACAGGAGACAGGGATCAAGATCATCCCCATGGAAAAGAAATGCAAAAAGGCAAGATGGCTGTCTGGGGAGGCCTTACAAATTGCTGTGAAAAGAATAGAGGTGAAAAGCAAAGGAGAAAAGGAAAGATATAAGCATCTGAATGCAGAGTTTCAAAGAATAGCAAGAAGAGATAAGAAAGCCTTCTTCAGCAATCAATGCAAAGAAATAGAGGAAAACAACAGAATGGGAAAGACTAGAGATCTCTTCAAGAAAATTAGAGATACCAAGGGAACATTTCATGCAAAGATGGGCTTGATAAAGGACAGAAATGGTCTGGACCTAACAGAAGCAGAAGATATTAAGAATAGGCGGCAAGAATTCACAGAAGAACTGTACAAAAAAGATCTTCACGACCCATATATTCACGATGGTGTGATCACTCATCTAGAGCCAGACATCCTGGAATGTGAAGTCAAGTGGGCCGTAGAAAGCATCACTATGAACAAAGCTAGTGGAGGTGATGGAATTCCAGTAGAGCTATTTCAAATCCTGAAAGATGGTGCTTTGAAAGTACTGCACTCAATATGCCAGCAAATTTGGAAAACTCAGCAGTGGCCGCAGGACTGGAAAAGGTCAGTTTTCAGTTTTCATTCCAATCCCAAAGAAAGGCAATGCCAAAGAATGCTCAAACCACACAATTGCACTCATCTCACATGCTAGTAAAGTAATGCTCAAGCCAACATCTGCTGGATCATGGAAAAAGCAAGAGAGTTTCAGAAAAACATCTATTTCTGCTTTATGCCAAAGCCTTTGACTGTGTGGATCACAATAAAATGTGGAAAATTCTGAGAGAGATAGGAATACCAGACCACCTGACCTGCCTCTTGAGAAATCTGTATGCAGGTCAGGAAGCAACAGATAGAACTGGATATGGAACAACAGACTGGTTCCAAATAGGAAAAGGAGTACGTCAAGGCTGTATATTGTCACCCTGCTTATTTAACTTATATGCAGAGTACATCATGAGAAACTCTGGACTGGAAGAAACACAAGCTGGAATCAAGACTGCCGGGAGAAATATCAATAACCTCAGATATGCAGATGACACCACCCTTACGGCCGAAAGTGAAGAGGAGCTAAAAAGCCTCTTCATTAAAGTGAAAGGAGAGTGAAACAGTTGGCTTAAAGCTCAACATTCAGAAAATGAAGATCATGGCATCCGGTCCCGTCACTTCATGGCAAATAGATGGGGAAACAGTGGAAACAGTGTCAGATTTTATTTTGGGGGGGCTCCAAAATCACTGCAGATGGTGATTGCAGCCATGAAATTAAAAGACGTTTATTCCTTGGAAGAAAATTATGACCAATCTTGACAGCATATTCAAAAGCAGAGACATTACTTTGCCGACTAAGGTCCGTCTAGTCAAGGCTATGGTTTTCCAGTGGTCATGTATGGATGTGAGAGTTGGACTGTGAAGAAGGCTGAGCGCCAAAGAATTGATGCTTTTGAACTGCGGTGTTGGAGATGACTCTTGAGAGTCCCTTGAACTGCAAGGAGATCCAATCCGTCCAATCTGAAGGAGATCAGCCCTGGGATTTCTTTAAAGGAAGGATGATAAAGCTGAAACTCCAGTACTTTGGCCACCTCATGCAAAGAGTTGACTCATTGGAAAAGTCTCTGATGCTGGGAGGGATTGGGGGCAAGAGGAGAAGGGGACGACAGAGGACAAGATGGCTGGATGGCATCACTGACTTGATGGACGTGAGTCTGAGTGAACTCTGGGAGTTGGTGATGGACAGAGAGGCCTGCCTGGGTTGCAAAGAGTCAGACACGACTGAGCGACTGAACTGAACTGGAACAAAATAGAAAGCCCGGAGATAAATCCATGCACCTATGGAAATCTTATCTTTGACAAAGGAGGCAAGAATATACAATGGAGAAAAGACAATCTCTTTTACAAGTGATACTGGGAAAACTGGTCAACCACTTGTAAAAGAATGAAACTAGAACACTTTCTAACATCTTACATTAAAATAAACTCAAATGGATTAAAGAGCTAAACGTAAGACCAGAAATTGTAAAACTCCTAGAGGAAAACATAGGCAAACACTCTCCGACATAAATCATAGCAGGATCCTCTATGACCTACCTCCCAGAATATTTGAAATATAGGCAAAAATAAATAAATGGGACCTAATTAATATTAAAAGCTTGTGCACAACAAAGGAAACTGTAAGCAAGGTGAAAAGGCAGCCTTCAGAATGGGAGAAAACAAAGCAAATGAAGTAACTGGCACAGAATTAATCTCAAAAATATACAAGCAACTAATGCAGCTCAATTCCAGAAAAATAAACGACCCAATCAAAAAGTGGGCCAAAGAACTAAACAAACATTTCTCCATGGAAGACATAGAGATGGCTAACAAACACATGAAAAGGTGCTCAACATCACTTTTATCAGAGAAAGGCAAGTCAAAATCACAATGAAGAACGATTTCATGCCAGTCAGAATGGCTGATATCCAAAAGTCTACAAACAATAAATGACGGAAAGGTGTGGAGAAAAGGGAACCCTTTTACACTGTTGGTGGGAATGCAAACTAGTACAGCCACTATGGAGAACAGTGTGGAGATTCCTTCAAAGACTGGAAATAGAACTGTTATACGACCCTGTAATCCCATTGCTGGGCATACACACTGAGGAAACCAGAGTCAAAAGAGACACGTGTACCCCAATATTCATCACAGCACTGTTTATAAGAGCCAGGATATGGAAGCAACCTAGATGTCCATCAGTAGATGAATGGATTAGAAAGCTGTGGTATATATACACAATGGAATATTACTCAGCCATTAAAAAGAATATACTTGAATCAGTTCAAATGAGGTGGATGAAACTGGAGCCTATTATACAGAGTGAAGTAAGCCAGAAAGAAAAACAAAAATACAGTATACTAATGCATATATGTGGAATTTAGAAAAAAAGTAACGATAACCCTGTATGTGAGACAGCAAAAGAGACACAGATGTATTGAACAGTCTTTTGGACTCTGTGGGAGAGGATGATGGAGGGATAATATGGGTAATGGCATTGAAATATGTAAAATATCATATGTGAAACAAATCGCCAGTCCAGGTTTGATGCATAATACAGGGTGCTCGGGTCTGGTGTACTGGGATGACCCAGAGGGATGGTATGGGGAGGGATGTGGGAGGGGGGCTCAGGATGGGGAACACATGTACATTCATGGCAGATTCACGTCAATATATGGCAAAACCAATACAATATTGTAAAGTAAAATAAATTAATTAATTAATGAAAAAATAAAATTAAAAAGGAAACATACAGAAAGCATGAAAAAAGTAGAAAAATCATTTTATAACAATTCACCTTAGGGTCACTGACTTAAGCAACATTTACCTATTAATGCTAAAAGTGTAGGGTGAATGATAAGCATGAAATTTATTAAGTTCTAGTACTTTGCCATAGATTTTTATTAATTAAGTGTAAAAAAAAAAGTCACAACATAGGCCATGGAAAAACCTGACAGATACTATTTTATTATGTGAGCAACAGTGCATAACCAATAACAAGGTAAGTGACATGATGTGGCCTCCCTCTTCCCAACAAATTTCAGTGGGATATGCAAAGCTCCTATGTAGTTCTCTTGCCCAGTCATAACTGGAATCTAATTTCTAGAGAACCAGCTTGAAGAATATTTTACGTGAGTATTGGCCTGGACACTTCACAAGGTGAAATGTACTGAAAGAAAACAAAGAGGGCAAAGAGAACTCATATTGGAAGACTAAAAAGTGAAGATAGCCAGATTTCATGCTTGTTCTTTGGCTGGATAATGAATTAAAAAGGGGAAAAGAAGACCATAAAGGATATTCCAGTAAAGGTGGGAAAAACTGAAATACAGGCTGGGGGGACCTCCCTGGTGGTCCAATGGTTAAGACTCATGCTTCCACCACCTTAACATCCAAAGTTATTAATAATTTTAGTCTGTGTCAATGCCCACATTTTACTTAAAAGGGAGGTGTTATATCATTCCAAATATCCACTAGGAGAAGGATGAACTTTTTGTGGAAGAATATAAACATCATCTGAAACTCAGCATTTTCTCATTTATAACAATTGATACTCAACAAAAAGTTATTAGGCACTTCAAAAGCACAGCTAGGTGACCACAAGTAGAAGAAGGGAAGACTTATAAAATATGCCCACCAGAGGGAATATTTCTCATCTCACCTTATAAGGACAACATTATCTTAATATCAGAAATCTGATAAGAAAAATTTGAGGAAGAAATAGAGTAGACCAAAATTCTTTACTCTAAACAGAGAAATTCTGAACAAAATGTGGCAAACCAAATTCAGCTGAGTGTATACTTATAATATGTATATTTAGTGGGAAATTAAGGCCATACAATCATAACAATAGTTGCAGAAATCAATATGAAAAATTGTATAGCAATTATAACCTATAAATCATAAGAAATAAAGAGGATAAATTTTCCTAATCTAATTTTTTAAATCTACCAGAATATACATAAAACATGCTCAGTAGTGAGAGGTTAACCTCCACTCTCCTGTAGATCAGAAATGAAACAAAGATGAAACATGGATATTAAGCCAGATTACAGGGCAATGTATATAGAAATTGCAATTAATTTAGAGAAAGATTATTAGTAATGATTTTAAAATTAGCAAGTTTCCTGCCATTAAATTCATCAAATGATAAAAGCTGATTATATTCCCATATTCCAGTTAAAAGAAATAGAAAAGACTAAAAAGTTTATAAAAGCAAGAATGATATTCAGCACCTAGGGGGGAAACAAAACAAAAGATTTGCAAGCCAACCAGTACACTGAAAAATTTTGAGAGAACTATAAACCCCCCAAAACTGGGAGTATATACCAGATTTATTAACACAAAGATAAAATGAGTCATGATGTTAAACCTTTCTAAATAGACCTAATGTAACACTGATAAAAATCCCAGCAGAGAGCTTTGATAAATTGACAAACTAGTACTAACATTGTTTGGAAAAGTAAACAGCTAAGATCAGAAAAACAATATTAACAAAGCAGAACAAATTTGGAAGACTTACACTGCTACCTGTCAAAGTCTGTTATAAAGCTTTCTAGACTAACCTGGAAACAATACACAAACCATTGAATTGCCTCACATATGATTTTAGTGCTTCTCTCATCTGTGTTCATTAAGGATTGCACACATACCACGAAATGGGAATGTCAAGACCACTGAAGTCACTGTAAGAGAACCAATCTAACCTTGGGGATGATGTAGTTTCTGAATTCAATGTCATGCGTCACCATATGGGGCAGACTGGAAGGGACCAGGTCAATGTATCTCTGGATCTCATGGACCACGGCATCCGTGTAGGGCATGTGGCTTCTGTCCTGCATGCAGGGGCTCCGGTGTCTTCCAATCACATGGTCAATCTCTTCCTGGACCTTAGCTGATAAGAGATAGTATGACTAATGCAACAAAGAAAAACTCATATCACATTTGCATACCAGTTCAGGGATCAGTTCAGTTCAGTCACTCAGTCATGTCCGACTCTTTGCGATCCCACGGACCTCAGTACACCAGGCTCCCCTGGAGCTTGCTCAAACTCATGTCCATTGAGTCGGTGATGCCATCCAACCATCTCATCCTTTGTCGTCTCCTTCTCCTCCCACCTTCAAACTTTCCCAGCATCAGGGTCTTTTCCAGTGAGTCAATTCTTCACATCAGGTGGCCAAAGTATTTAAGTTTCAGCTTCAGCATCAGTCCTTCCAATGAATATTTAGGACTGAATTCAGGGATACATGAAACATTATGAAGGTATTCCAACATCATTATAAACATCAGTTAGGACTCCCCTGGTGGATAAGAATCTGCCTGCCAATGCAGGGAGCACATGTTCAATCTCTGGTCTGGGAAGATTCCATATACTGTGGGGCAACTGAGCCCATGCCTTGCAATTACTGAGCCTACATGTTGTAACTACTGAAGCCTGTGTGCCCTAGAGCCTGTGCGCCACAAGAGAAGCCATCACGAGGAGAAGCCTGAATGCAGCAACTAGAAAGCAGCCCCAGTCGCTAAAACTAGAGGAAGCTGACATGCAACAACAAAGACCCAGCACAGCCAAAACTAAATGAATAAATAAACAAAAATTAAAACAAAAGTCAGTTACATGCCCAGAACTACACCCAGACATAGAGAGAAAATGACCGTAATATAGCTGTATGTACATTTCCTACAAACTACACTTAAGATACATCTATACATATCTCTATATTAACATACATAATAAAACAAATGATGAACTGTTTCAAAATATAAACAAAACATAACCTCAAGAATTATAGTCCTTGCTGAAAGAAAAATAGGGATCAGATGTTAATTTTTAACAAAATAATATAGAGGTAGAAAAGTTAAATTTTACATCTTTTTGTGTATTTGTACAATTTGCAATGATACTCTTTTCATCTTCCAATTTCCATAAGCCACCACACTGAGTATTCTAGCAGTTTCTTCTGAAATTGATGCTATATTTCTAAATAATAATTCACCATTTCTATTTTTAACATATCTATTTCTAGACAATATTGTCCTGTGGGAGATGAGAATTTATTAGTATAGCTCCATCTCCACTTCATACTGAACACACATAACACACATAATTCCTGTTACTCCATTTCCCCCAATATATTTAGATCACAACTTTTGGCTGTTAGAATTTCATTTTATCATCATTCTGACTATGTAAACAAAGCTTCCTGACCAGACAACTATGATTATGTTTCATTTTTTGTATTTTCTTGGACTTAAATATGTCTCTCTATTTCATCTTATAAATTTCTGCATTTTGATCTAGAATTATTCCCAAATACTGAGATACATATTCCAAACTCCAAATAACAGTTTTTCTTTTATAAGGAAATCTCAGATCATCAATCACTTCTCTTTTGTTTGATGTCTCCCTTCATAGCTGCTTTATCTATCTAATCCATTTTAAAGCAGGTATTTTCTATGCCTGATACCTAGCTATAGCCCTGACAATTTCATTCTCCTTCATGAGTTCTCAAGATTTCTGGAGCCATGACTTCCTGTGACATGACTTCAGGAATTTGGATGAGAAAAGGGAAAGAGTGGGTAAAAATTTTGTCAGACACACTGGTCTGAAAACACCCTTTATAAAATCAATACCCAGTTTGATAGTTGCTCTTGAATTCTGATGCTGTTGTGAACTCTAATCCTTTATCTATGACCTGCTACATTTCCTGAAAGTGTTTGCAATTTTCTCTTTTATCCTGGTGTTCTGAAATTTCATGACCCTCTATCTTGAGGTGAATGTTTTTATTTCATTCACTCTGTTAGACATATCAAGAGAATTATCTATCTACCTGGCAATATTTAGAGGTCTTTTCTCCAGAGTGTTCACTCTTTTGAGTTTTTCTCTTGCTGCTGAATTTCAGGAAGCAGGATGCAGAACAGAGCTGAGTCTGAATTCAAGATGTGGATGCTTCCCTAAATTTTCTTCCATGCTGTGACCTCACTGTTTCCTCCTGTCTCTGCCCAGTGTCCTGGGCGTAGGGCCTCTTAGATTTCACTTCTCTAGAGAGATCCTCTTCTCTCATCCGACTGGGGGAACACAGTGATCTGATAAAGTGAAAGTGTTAGTGTCTCAGTCATGTCCAACTGTTTGTGATCCCATGGACTGTAGCCTTCTAGGTTCCTCTGTCCATGGAATTCTCCAGGGAGGAATACTGGAGTGGATTACCTTTCCCTTCTCCAGAGGACCTTTCCGATCCAGGGATCGAACCTGGGTCTCCTTCACTACAGTCAGACTCTTTACCTTCTGAGCCACTAAGGAGTTGTCAAAGAGTTGTGGCTAGGTGAGCTACTTTTATCAGCCTTTGTCTCCCCCTCTTCTGTTTGTCACCTGCTACTTCTAAATGCGAAAACTTACAGGCTGGTAAGGATATAAACAACTTTTCCTAATTATGTATCTTCCTTTTCTGATATTTAGGGCACAACTTAATCTTCTCTGTGCTGTGCTTAGTCACACAATTGTGTCTGACTCTCTGCAACCCCATGGACTGTAGCCCGCCAGGCTCCTCTGTCAATGGGGATTCTCCAGGCAAGTATACTATAGTGGGTTGCCATGCCTTCCTCCATGGGATCTTCCCAACCCAGGGATCAAACTCAGGCCACATTGGAGATGGATTCTTTATCATCTGAGCTACCAGGGAAGTCCAAGAATACTGGACTGGGCAGCCTATCCCTTCTCCAGGGGAACCTTCCTGACCCAGAAATCAAACTTGGGTCTCCTGCATTGCAGGTGGGTTCTTTACCAACTGAGCTAGCAGAGAAGTATCTTCCTTTTCTAATATTTAGGATACAACTTCATCTTTTTTTTTTTTATCTTCAATTTTTTTTTAATAGAGTTTTTTTTTTTAATTTTAGTTTTTTATTTTTTAAATTTTAAAATCTTTAATTCTTACATGCATTCCCAAACATGAACCCCCTCCCACCTCCCTCCCCATAACATCTTTCTGGGTCATCCCCATGCACCAGCCCCAAGCATGCTGCATCCTGCGTCAGACATAGACTGGCGATTCAATTCACTTGATAGTATACATGTTAGAATGTCACTCTCCCAAATCATCCCACCCTCTCCCTCTCCCTCTGAGTCCAAAAGTCCGTTATACACATCTGTGTCTCTTTCCCTGTCTTGCATACAGGGTCGTCATTGCCATCTTCCTAAATTCCATATATACGCGTTAGTAGATTATACAGAGTGAAGTAAGCCAGAAAGAGAAACAACTTCATCTTATCTACTGACTTTATTATCACCCCTCAATATGTTCTCTGTGTTTTAGAAATTTGTTAAAGATCTATCTGTTGCTGTTTCCTGGCTTCTTCTTGTCCAACTTTAGAAGACTGATTCTCATCTGGAATAGTTCATAGTCATTGTAGAGACATCCTGACACATGACAGGAGATTGTTTCTAAATTGCTATGAATAATCATAACTCTTTAAATGTAAATGTCTTATATAATGTTCTTTGTAAAAGATAAAACTATAGATTACCAAAGTTCTTATTTTGGCAAGCACTGTTTCTCTAGAACCAGACTTCTGGACTAATAAAATACCTTTACAGGCACCTTAAACCTGAATAGTACAATTTCTTGTGAATCTAAATTTTTATATCACTTCCCAGAAAGTAGACATTATATCTGGCCACCCACTGAATTTCTAGGATTTCCATTTAGGCTTCAGTATCACGGACTCTATGGACATGAGTCTGAGTGAACTCCGGGAGATGGTGATGAACAGGGAGGCCTGGTGTGCTGCGATTCATGGGGTCTCAAAGAGTCAGACACAACTGAGTGACTGAACTGAACTGAACTGAAGGAGAGTATCCAGAGAAGGAAATGGCAACCCACTCCAGTATTTTTGCCTGGAGAATCCCAGGGACAGAGAACCCTGGTGGACTGCCATATGGGGTCACACAGAGTCGGACAGGACTGAAGCGATTTAGCAGCAGCAGCAGCAGCAGCAAGGAGTGCTTCCATTTTCCCTCTAGAAAGCTTTATAACATTGCATTTTCAGAATGAGGTGGCAACAAATTGGCCTTTCCATAATAAACACATTATGCAGCCCCAGGCCAATTCATGCTGGGAGTGCCTGCTACACATGACCTCCCATGAAATCCAGATGCTGCTTTATTGCTTTTATTTTCCACAGTGTTTCACTTCTGTCTGTCATCCTCCTGTATTATGTAAAGATGTCCCAATACCATCCCTTCATTAAATCTGAAAACATTAAGCTGCTCAAACAGAGATTTACATAATTCTGTAAGAGCAACAAGATGGAAAACACTCCCAGTCTCTTTCCAATATCTCTTCTGCAGTCACCCTGCTCACCATGAACCATACCTGTGACCTCTGGGTGCTTCAACAGCAGGAGGAGCCCATATCTCAGAGTGGTGCTTGTCGTCTCTGTCCCAGCTCCAAACAAATCAAATACAGTGGTTGTCAAGTTTTCCAAAGTAAACTCCAATTGTTGATTTTGTTTTTCCTAGGAATGATTTGATAAAATTGTTTGACAAGCTAGTTTATCAGAATTGCCCTTAATCCAAAATAGCTCATGGTGTTTTAAAGTTAAGGCAACATACAAACTGCTGGGCAATTATAGGGAAAAAACCACTGTGTAGAAAAACAAAATACTATAGATCAGTTGACTTAAATGTCATTTTCTCCTGCCTTATTCCTCATTTGCTTAAAAGTTCCATTCATCAGCCTTTTCTGCATTTAGGTAGTGGTTCAGATAGTAAAGAATCTTCCTGCAATACAGGAGACTCAGAATTGATTCCTGGGTAGGGAAGATCCTCTGGAGAAGGCAATAGCTTCTCCATCCCCTGGATATTGGAATGGCTACCCACTCCAGTATTCTTGCCTGGAGTATTCCATGGACAGAGAGAAGCTTGGTGGGCTACAGTCCGTGAAGTTGCAAAGAGGCAGACACAGCCGAGTGACTAACACATTCACTTTCAGGCTATGCAGCTTAATTTTTTGCCAGCAAGATATAAATAGAAGCTTACTGGTACACTTCCTCTTTCTTACTCAAAACAAGTATTTGATAGATTGAAAGTGATTTCCATACAAATGGAAATCAAAAGAAAGCTGGAGTAGCAATACTCATATCGGACAAAATAGACTTTAAAATAAAGACTGGGATTTCCCTGGTGGTCCAGTGACTAAGATTCTGCACTCCCAATGCAGGGGGCCCAGGTTTGATCCCTAGATGGGAAACTAAATCTCACATGCTGCAGCTAAGTGTTCACATGCCACAATTAGAAGATCCTGAATGCCACAACTAACACCTGGCACAGCCAAATAAATAAAGATAAACAAATAAATTAAATAAAGACTGTTACCAGAGACAAGGAAGGACATAATGATCAAGGATCAATCCAAGAAGATGTAACAATTATAAGTACATATGCACCCAACATAGGAGCACCTCAGTGTGTCAGGCAAATGCTGCTGCTAAGTCAATTCAGTTGTGTCTGACTCTTTGCGACCCCAGAGATGGCAGCCCACCAGGCTCCCCCATCCCTGGGATTCTCCAGGCAAGAACACTGGAGTGGGTTGCCATTTCCTTCTCCAATGCATGAAAGTGAAAATGAAAGTGAAGTCGCTCAGTTGTGTCCAACTCCTAGCGACCCCATGGACTGCAGCCTACCAGGCTCCTCCATCCATGGGATTTTCCAGGCAAGAGTACTGGAGTGGGTTGCTATTGCCTTCTCCCAGGCAAATGTTAACATCCATTAAAGGGAAAATCTATACTAACAAAATAATAGTAGGCAACTTAAACTTATAGCACTGGACAGATCATCCAGACAGAAAATTAAGGAAACACAAGCCTTAAATACCCCATTAGGCTAGATAAACTTACTGTCTTAGATATTAATTGGAAATTCCATTCAAAGGCAACAGAATACACTTTATTTTGTCAAGCACACATGGAACATTCTCCAGGATATCATCTTAGGTCACAAATCAAAGCTCAGTAAATTTTAGAAAATTGAAATCATATCAAGAAACTTTTCCAACCACAAGGCTATGAGATTAGATATCAATTACAGAAAAAAATGTATAAAACACAAACAAATGGAGGCTGAACAATATGTTATTAAATAACCAATGGATTGAACATGACTGAGCACGCACCCACCACATTGCAACCAATGGTATTATACATGATATTATACACAGAAAATCCTAAAGATGCTACCATAAAACTACTAGCACTCATCGATGAATTTTGTAAAGTTGCAGGATACAAAATTAATACATAGAAAAGAAATCTCTTTCATTCCTATACACTAACAATGAAAGATCAGAATGAGAAATCAAGGAAACAGACTCATTTGCCATCACACCGAAAAGAATAAAGTAGCTAGGCATAAACCTACCTAATGAGGCAAAAGATCTGTACTCAGAAAACTATAAGATCCCAATGAAAAAATCAAAAATGACATAAACAGATAGAGAGATATATCATGTTCGTGGATCAGAAGAATCAATATTGTGAAAATGACTATACTACCCAAGGCAATCTACAGATTCAATGTTCAGTTCAGTTCAGTCACTCAGTCGTGTCCAACTCTTTGCGACCCCATTAATTGCAGCACACCAGGCCTCCCTGCCCATCACCAACTCCCGGAGTTCACTCAGACTCACATCCATCAGGTTGGTGATGCCATCCAGCCATCTCATCCTCTGTCATCCCCTTCTCCTCCTACCCCCAATCCCTCCCAGCATCAGAGTCTTCCTATGAGTCAACTCTTTGCATGAGATGGCCAAAGTATTGGAGTTTCAGCTTTAGCATCATTCCTTCCAAAGAACACCCAGGACTGATCTCCTTCAGAATGGACTAGTTGGATCTCCTTGCAGATTCAATGTAATCCCTATCAAATTACCAAGGGCATTTTTCACAGAATTAAAACAAACAAACATAAAAAGCACTTGACAAGTAAAAGTGAGCAGGCTGTTTTAAATACTGAGTAGAAGGGACTGCTAACATGCAAAAACACTGTGAACCTGTCCTTAGGCCAGTATTAATTTCACGATGCATTTGCAACCTCCAGTGGTCCAGTGCCATGTCTAATATTAAGTAATAAACACCCTCAAGGGAGACCAAACACTCTGAATGAGTATACTTTTTAGAAAAAGTTATCGTCTTTGATTTTACACAAGCTATAAGCTTGTCAATTCAAAACTATTCTAACGTCAGTTAGAAAGGCAGTGAACTCATAAAACAGTACTAGTATTTTGATTTCTTGAATTGGATTTGAAGATAAAGTCGTTATGTGTACATAGCCTATCATTCTTAGGCTATAGAAAATACTGCTGAAAGGAATTATATAAAACAATGTTGAAAGATTAAAGAAAACCTATATAAATAAAGGGCTTCCCAGGTGGTGCTAGTGGTAAAGAACCCACTGGCCAGTGCAGGTAGATAGAAGAGACACAGGTTTGATCCCTGAGTTCGGAAGATCTCTTGGAAGAGGGTGTGGCAACCCACTCCAGTATTCTTGCCTGGAGTATCCCATGGACAGGGGAGTCTGGCAGGCTGCAGTCCACAGATAGTACCGAAGTGACTTAGCATGCATACAAATAAAAAACTTTCCTTGATATAGATCAAAAGCACTCAGTATTATTATGATAGCATTACTGACTTAATGTCACAAAGAAGGCAGATAGGAAGTTTCAAAAATCCATCCCTCCACTGAAATAACAACTGGCCACACACAAAGTGTCTGAGCAACTACTTTGGGACTCTGGAAACTAGTTAGACACTTGCAGCTGATGTGCTTAAGTGCAGTGTCTGATAAATGTGACATCTCCCATGCTGACTAACATTCCTCATAACCCAGTTACAAGGCAGACAGTTATGGAGAGTGTGGACTTTTTTTGTGGTGTAGCCAGCAGATCTCAGAACAGGAAACTGGACCACATTCTTCTACATTGGAGGCTGGCACAGAAAGCAGCCATTGTTTCTATCTCCATGACTTTCATTGAAAACATAAAGAGAATGCTTTCTTTTCCCATTTACATTTAGGTACAGGTATTTAAGAGAATCTCTGTAAGGTCACTATCTGACTATGGAGATAACAGAACAGAGAGTCAAGTGACCACACAAGATAAGAAAATAGTCTTGGCAAAAATAATCTAGAAAAGTTACTACACAAAGGAATTAATACAATCTTCATCAAATAACAATAACAATTGTTAGAAGAGTGTAAAATCTTATTTCCAGAGTTACCACATTACATTATATAAATCATGTAAGTATGGTCCATTAACAACTGAAAAAAAATTAACACAAACCACTGTTGAGGAAACCCAGACAATGGATTTACTAGATTAAAAACTATAAGATAGATGTCTTAGGTATGTGCAAAGAGATGAAGGAAGCAATGTATGAGGAACTAAGAATATCAGAAAAGTATGAGAACAATTAGGGAATATCAATAATGAGAACAGCATTGTAATAAAGAACCAATAGAAATTCAGGAGCTAAAAGAACAATACCACAAAAATTTAAAAACTTACCAGAAACTTTCTGGTATAGTACTTTTTACAATAAAAAGTAGTACACTGAAGTAAATCATTCACTACATCTAATCATTATAAACTGTGTAGATAAATATCCTATTTATAATGGAATATAATATAGCCATAAAAGGAAGGAAATCCTGCCATTTATGATTGCATGGACGGGACTTGAAGGCATTATGCTAAATGGAATAAATCAGGAAGAGAAAATAAAATATCATATTATCTCACCGTATACGTGGACTATGGGCTTTCCCAGTGGTGCAGTGGTAAATAATCTGTTTACCAAAGCAGGAGACACAAGAGACTTGGGTTCGATCCTTGGGTCAGGAAGATCCCCTGGAGTAGGAAATGGCAACTTATTCAGTATTCTTGCCTGGAGAATCCCATGGACAGAGGAGCTTTGTGGGCTACAGTCCATGGGGTCACAAAGAGTTGGATACAACTGAGCGACTAAGCATGCACACATATGTGGACTATAAAATAAAAATCTGAACTCATAAATGCAGAGAACACGTTGGTGACTCAGAGATGAAGAGAGGTCAAAATGAATGAACGTGGGCAAAAAGTACAAACCTCCAGTTGTAAAATATAAATTAGTCCTAGGAATATGCTACACAGCATGATAACTGTAGTTAATACTATATTGCAAATTTGCAAGTTGCTAGGAGGGTAAATCTTAAAAATTCTTATCACAAGAAAAAAATGCAGTTATATGTGAGATGGATGTTAATTAGACTTATCTTGGTGATCATTTGGCAATACATGCATATATTGAATCTTTATGTTGTACATCTAAAGCTAATATGTTATATGTTTAATATATTAATTCCTCAAATTAGAAATAAAAATCTACATTGTCTACAAGAAAGTCACTTAAGACCCAAATACACAAATATGTTGAATGTGAAAGAAGAAAAAAGATATTGCAAGACTGAGTAGCCAAATAAAGTCTTAAGAAGGCCTGTCCTCAAGAGAAGCTAGTTAACCAGAGCCTCACCTGCTGGGGTTTTATCAGACACTAACCAAACTGAGGATAGAGAAATATCCCATCCAGTTAGCTCTAGCTGTGGGAGAAGTGAAATTCCCAGCTCTGGCCCACTCTCGCTTTCCTGCCCCATCTAAGGAGGGAAAAAAAACACTGAGGAACACACATGAAGTTGAGTCCAGAGGCATAGGCTCACTAAAATTTTGCGATCCCTAGCAAAATCACTTTCTTGGTATAAACTGACAAGTTTATTCTAATATCCACATGGAAGTTTAAGAGATCACAAAAGCCAAAACAATCTTTAGAAAGAACAACAAAGTTAAAGGACATCTCAATTTCAAAACTAACTACAAAGCTAATAATTAAGACCGCCAGATGATGTGATACTGACGTAAGGACTGACAGAGATTATCAAAATAGAATTGAGATTACACAAATAAACCCCCACATTTTGAGTCAACTGATTTCTAACAAGGATGTCAAGATGATTCATGTGGGAAACAGTCTTTTCCACAAATGGTGCTCACAGACACCAACTTCCAACTCCGTATCTATGTCAATCCATTTTACTTTACACTCAATTAAGGTTTCTCTCTTCCATCCACCTACTCTTTCCCATCACACTTCTCTGCACTGCTGAATACACCCATCTGAATATACCCATCTGAAATTCCCTCCCCTGTCTTTCAATGCAAATATATTGTTATATTTCCAACCACTGGACATACAGGAAGGTCAGCTGCCTTAAGTCATTCTTTTCCATTCCCTCACACAGTGTGTGAAATTACCATGACCATCTTCATATTACAGCGTGATATTTTGTATTTTCTCAAAATAATAGGATACAACTTAGTGAATAAACAACAATTTGTTTGTAATTGTTTACATTTCACCTGAGGTGTCATTCTGTCTCTCTTTGGGTAGATTCTTATTTCACAAAGAGCAGGATCAATTTTTCTACTTATCATGCACACAATATGTATTTAAACTGCTTGACAGCATTGCTTCCCTGACCATTAAAATAACTCTGATAAATACAGAACTAGTCAATGAACCACAGAATGTACAATCGGTCAGATTATTAACATTTCACCTGCTCCATTTTGATCAGGAAACAATCAATATAGTCCCGAGGGTTGTTAATATCCAGGGATGCTTTGTGTTCCATTGCTTTCTTCAACACATAACTTTTTAAATCAGCAGCATTTTTAATTATTTTGTTATGACTTCCTGGTAAATAATCAATGAGTGCAGGGAAACTATTGCAAACCTAGGAGAGAAACAATTGTTTATTAAATAAAGATCACTTTAATAATACTTCTATACCATATGACCAAACCTTGTCAGAAATGGTGTTATAAGTATTAATATAATATGGTCTCTGTATTGAGGGAAATTCTTACCTTACAGATACATAATTTGCTATACTGACAGATATCTATGAGGGAGAACATTCTGACCAGGTATCAAATATGATAATCATTTCCTATAATCGTGTATTATATGTATAGTATAAAAGCACTGTTATAAAATTATCTCATTTTGTTATATCAATCTTCCCTTCTACCATGAAATATGGGATGGCATGAAATACTATGACTCACATTTTGTAGATGACAAACGACAGTAGTCAAGAGAGTTTGGACAATCTGATATACAGTCCAGAGCTGGTCCCGGATGTTTCTACTGTTGTCTCATAGACTCAAATGTAAGATCATATTTGAGGACTGAAAGAATACTAAAAACCACGAAACTTAACTCAGTGTGATAAAGTCACTGGCCCCCAGAGCAATTAAGTGACCTCTGCAAGGTCACATCATTGTCTTTTAGGTAGAGGGCAGAACATGTCAGCTCAGCAAAGGTACACCTGTGATGTTGGTTTGTGGTTCCTACACCAAACAACCCCAATCACCTTTGTCATCCCCAAAGCAATTACCTTGTCAGTTAAGATGCCAATTGAAGCACCAAACACTCCTATCCTAGTCAGTGTCCCCTGGCAGTACTCTCCCCCGTTGAAGGAGACATTCTTTTCCTTTCCAAACACAGATATTTCTGCGAACTTAATATGCCAAAGAAGTCCTTAAGTGATGACTGGGTGACAAGGCTTGTGGGCAATGGAAGGCTTTCCAGAAGGACATGGATGTCCTTCTACTGCTGCAGGCATCCTTTGAGGAAGCTACCAAAATAGTTTATGGAAAATGGCTTTGAAAATTGGTGGGGAAACCACTGAACAGTGTCAATAGGACTGAATTACAATTCTGTATTCTGGGCACAAATTTTCCTGTCTATCGTTAAAGGGCTCCACCATTGTCCACAGATGAGCACTCCGTGATGCTAAGCTCTGGGCAGGACTGTGCTGTTCACACATTAACCTCACAGCTTGGTGTATCTGGACCTCATGGAGAAAAGAGCAGAAATGATTCCCAGAGAAGAAAGGACGTGGGCCTCACCTGAACCCATGGAGAGCTCAGAATCCTGAGGATTTCGTTCAATTTTTCCATTATATCTAGAAAAATCGGATCTTTATAATCAAAACGGTTCTGGAAAATAATGGAGCAGATCACATTGCAGGGAGCACAGCCCAGGATGAAAGTGGGGTCACAGGGCAACCCTAAAGAATAACAAACAATTTAAACACATCATTAAAACATACACGAGACATTTGTATTTAAGATAACAGGTAAAGGTAATTTTAGAAACTCTAAAGCAATATTTTGGGCTTCCTTGTGGCTCAGCTGGTGAAGAATCTGCCTGCAGTGTGGGAGACCTGGGTTCGATCCCTGGGTTGGAAAGATCCCTTGGAGAAGGAAAAGGCTACCCACTCCAGTATTCTGGCCTGGAAAATTCCATGGATAGTCCATGGGGTTGCAAAGAGTCAGACACAACCGAGTGACTACCATTTTCACAAAGCAATATTTTACCAGCTAATTGCCTTAATAGCAAAGTATTCCACACGCATAAAATCAACACATCACTTTTACCTTAACCTGAGTAGGTCATTTCACCTACATTCACCTATGTAAATATTGTTTTTGGAAAAAAAAAATCAATTAAAATCCACTGCTTTAACATATACTCTTTTCACCTAAGGGGCCTGTTAAGTTGAAGGGGAAAAAAAAAAAAAAAAGAAAGAAAGAAAACAGTTTAAAAGACTATTTTTATATCATTTAATAACCTAAATTTATCAGCGCTGAATATTATCTGTTTGCAAAGCCTGTAGAAAATAAAGCACTGATAAAGAAAAAAAGAGAATAGTTGAGAACCTCAAAATGCTTTATGTAATGAATAGTTGAAAGAATCATCCCTAGAATCAACACGGAAGTTAAACAGAGACTGTAGGTGATTTCATGTATTTAAAGGAACAGATTTTTTTGGTCTTTTTTAAAAATATAAATTTATTTATTTATTTGGAGGTTAATTTAAAAAGCAGCAAGTATCCATGCTGTATGAGAAAAAAACTAATACAAATGAACAATGTTGGCCACCACAACATTGTAAAGCAAAAATCCTCCAATTAAAAAAAAAAAAACAAATAAAATAAAAGAGAACAAGAAAAATAACTTTTTATAAAATGGGTTTCTTGTCTAAAATATAAATTGTTGTTATTGTTCAGTCACTAAGTCATGTCTGTCTCTTTGTGACCTCACAAACTGCAGCACGCCAGGCTTCTCTGTCCATCGCTATCTCCCTGACTTTGCTCAAGCTCATGTCCATTGAGTCAGTGATATCATTCAATCATCTCCTCCTCTGTCACCCCTTGCCTTCAATTTCCCCCACCATCAGGGTCTTTTCCAATAAGTCAACTCTTTGCATTGGGTTGGCCAAAGTATTGGAGCTTCGGCTTCAGCATCAGTCCTTCCAAAGCATATTCAGTGTTGATGATACCACTTTAATGACAGAAAGTGAAGAAGAACTAAAGAGCTTCTTGATGAAGGTGAAAGAGGAGAGTGAAAAAACCTGGCTTAAAACTCAATATTCAAAACACTAAGATCATGGCATCTGTTCCTATCTTTTCATGGCAAATAGACTGGCATAAAGTGGGCACAGTGTCAGATTTCATGCTCTTTAGCTCCAAAATCAGAGACTGCAGCCACAAAATTAAAATATGCTAGCTCCTTGGCAGAATATCTATGTCAAAGTGAGACCGTGTTTTAAAAAGCAGAGAGTGTTTGCATTCCCACCAACAGTGGAAGAGGGTTCCCTTTCTCCATACCCTCTCTAGTATTTATTGCTTGTAGACTTTTGGATTGCAGCCATTCTGACTGGCGTGAAATGGTACCTCATTGTGGTTTTGATTTGCATTTCTCTGATAATGAGTGATGTGAGACAGCAAAAGAGACACAGATGTATAGAACAGTTTTTTGGACTCTGTGGGATAGGGAGAGGGTGGGATGATTTGGGAGAATGGCATTGAAAAATGTATAATATCATATATGAAATGAATTGCCAGTCCAGGTTTGATGCGTGATACTGGATGCTTGGGGCTGGTGCACTGAGATGACCCAGAGGGATGGGTATGGGGAGGGAGTTGGGAGGGGGTTCAGGATGGGGAACACATGTATACCTGTGGCGGATTCATGTTGATGTACAGCAAAACCAATACAATATTGTAAAGTAATTAACCTCCAAATAAAATAAATAAATTTATATTTAAAAAATAATAAAAAATAAAAAACAGAGACATCACTTTGCCCACACAGGTCCATATAGTCAAAGCTATGGTTTTTAAAGTAGTCATGTATAGACGTGTGAGTTGGACAATAAAGAAAGCTGAGAGCTGAAGAGCTGATGCTTTGGAACTGTGGTGCTGAAGAAGACTCTTGAGAGTCCCTTGGACAGCAAGATGATGAAACCAGTCAATCCATATTAGGTGACCTGGTATTCCCATCTCCTTAAGAACATTCCACAGTTTGTTGTGAGCCACACAGTCAATGGAGAAAGGGAAAATTTTACCCACCTGAATAAGAGTTCCAAAGAATAGCGAGGAGAAATAAGAAAGCCTTCCTAAGTGATTAATGCTAAGAAATAGAGGAAAACAATAGAATGGGAAAGACTAGAGATCTCTTCAGGAAAATTGGAGATAGCAAGGGAACACTTCATGCAAAGATGGTCAAAATAAAGGACAGAAATGGCACGAGCCATAAGATATTATGAGAGGTAGCAAGAATACACAGAAGAACAATACAAAAAAGATCTTAATGACCCAGATAACTACGATGGTATGGTCACTCACCTTGAGCCAGACATCTTGGAGTGTGAAGTCAAGTGGGCCCTAGGAAACATTGTGTGAAAAAGATACTGGAGGTGATGGACTTCCAGCTGAGCTATTTCAAATCCTTAAAAATGATGCTGTTAAAGTGCTGCACTCGATATACCAGTGAATTTGGACAACTCAGCAGTGGCCACAGGACTGGAAAAGGTCAGTTTTCATTCCAATCCCAAAGAAAGGCAATGCCAAAGAATATTCAAACTACTGTACAATTTCACTCATTTCACATGCTAGCAAAATAATACTCAAAATTCTCCAAGCAAGGCTTCAACAGTATGTGAACCAAGAACTTCCAGATGTTCAAGTTGGATTTAGAAAAGGCAGAGGAACAAGAGGCCAAATTGCCAACATCCGTTGGCTCTTAGAAAAAGCAAGAGAATTCCAGAAAAATATATACTTCTGCTTTATTGACTACACCAAAAGCCTTTGACTGTGTGGATCACAACAAACTGGAAAATTCTTAAAGAGATGGGAATACCAGACCATCTCACCTGCTTCCTGAGAAACCTGTACGCAGGTCAAGAAGCAACAGTTAGAACTGGACATAGAACAATGGACTTTTCAAAATTGGGAAATAAGTATGACAAGGCTGTCTATTGTCACCCTGCCTCTTTAACTTCTATGCGGAGTACATCATGGGAAATGCTGGGCTGGATGAAGCACAAGCTGGAATCAAGATTGCTGGGAAAAACATCAATAACCTCAGATATGCAGATGACACAACCCTTATGGCAGAAAGTGAAGAAGAACTAGAGTCTCTTGATGAAGGTGAAAGAGCAGAGTGAAAAAGTTGGCTTAAAACTCAACATTAAAAAAACAAAGATCATACTATCTGGGTCCATCACTTCATGACAAATAAATGGGGAACAATGGAAACAGTGACAAACTTTATTTTGGGGGGCTCCAAAATCACTGCAGATGGTGCCTGAAGCCATGAAATTAAAAGACGTGTGCTCCTTGGAAGAAAAGCTTTGACAAACCTAGATAGCATAGTATCAAACAGAGACATTACTTTTCAACAAAATTCCACCTTGTCTAAGCTATGGTTTTTCCAGTAGTAATGTATGGATGTGAGAGTTGGACCATAAAGAAGGCTGAATGTGGAAGAGTTGATGCTTTTGAACTGCGGTGTTGAAGAAGACTGTGGGGGAGTTCCTTGGACTACAAGGAAACCAAATCAGTCAATCTAAAGGAAATCAACCCTGAATATTCTTTGGAAGGACTGATGCTGAAGCTGAAGCTCCAATGCTTTGGTCACCTGATGCCAAGAACTGACCCATTTGAAAAGACCCTGATGTTTGGAAAGATTGAAGGCAGGAGGAGAAGGGCATGATAGAAGACCAGATAGTTGGATGGCATCACTGACTCAATGAACATAAGTTTGAGCAAGCTCCAGGAGATGGTGAAGGACAAGGAAGCCTGGCATGCTGCTGTCCATGGGGTCGCAAAGAGTCAGACACAACCAAGGGACTAAACAACAATACACAGTTAAAAACGTTAGCAGAGTCAATGAAGCAGAATTCTGTCACCCAAAAAATCCTTTAAGCTAGGCTTCAGCAGTACATGAACCGAGAACTTCCAGATGAACAAGTTGGATGTAGAAAAGGCAGAGAAACCAGAGATTAAATTGCCAACATATGCTGGATCATAGAAAAATATGAATAAAATGTAAAATTTCGATTTCAAATATAAATCTGAGGTAAGTGAAGCAGAAAAGGTAAATTATGAAAATTTTTTTAAAATTGTCTCCTTAGGAATTAAATGTTAATCATTTCCTTTCAGATCAAAAATGAATTATTTGGGCAGAGTTGCCCTATGTGAACATCTGGGATATTGTTCTGTGTAGCTAGCAACAGAATAGTATATTTCAATCAGTTTTAAATGCATCATTTAAATCTAAATTATCATATTTCCAGTAAAGAAATCACATTAGAGGAAAAGTTTTCTTTTTTGGTAGGAGATCTATAACACAAAATTGCTGCAATGAAATAATCAATGAAAATTCATAATGTGGAGAGATAAAATGTTCATATCTATAGATTAATAATTACTTGAATAAAAAATATACTGACAGAGTGACATCAGGAAGATGGTGACCTAGCCCTTGTTCTCCCATAGAAACACTGATTTAGAAATGATAAATGCAGTAAAAATTTTAATGAGGTTTTCAGAATCCAGTAAAGTGTTGCAGTACCATAGATGAGTACACAGCTAGGAATAGCCATATTAAAACTTATAGCAGTGCAATTTCATTTTTCCTGTATTAGCAACTCCCCCAACCTGGCACAACTCAATGCTGGAAGAGAATGGCCAAGGTGGTGAAGGCTCCATTGCAAGAAAGAGAAGGATGAAGCATGTATCCAATGAACTGACTTTTCAGGGGCTTCTTTAGGAAATGGTTTCTGTCTTAAATAACTTGGGGTGCTCTCAGAACTAGGATAGTATGGATGTCTGGGACCAGTAAGAATGAAGGAAAGTGAGGATCTGTTCAGTTCAGTTCAGTTTCTCCGTCGTGTCCGACTCTTTTCGACCCCATGAATCACAGCACGCCAGGCCTCCCTGTTCATCACCAACTCCTGGAGTTCACTCAGACTCACGTCCATCGAGTCAGTGATGCCATCCAGCCATCTCATCCTCTGTCTTCCCCTTCTCCTCCTGCCTTCAATCCCTCCCAGCATCAGAGACTTTTCCAGTGAGTCAACTCTTCTCATGAGGTGGTCAAAGTACTGGAGTTTCAGCTTTAGCATCATTCCTTCCAAAGAAATCCCAGGGCTGATCTCCTTTAGGATAGACTGGTGGATCTCCTTGCAGTCCAAGGGACTCTCAAGAGTCTTCTCCAACACCACAGTTCAAAAGCATCAATTCTTTGGCGCTCAGCCTTCTTCACAGTCCAACTTTCACATCCATACATGACCACAGGAAAAACCATAGCCTTGACTAGACGGACCTTTGTTGGCAAAGTAATGTCTCTGCTTTTTAATATGCTATCTAGGTTGGTCCTAACTTTTCTTCCAAGGAGTAAGCGTCTTTTAATTTCATGGCTGCAATCACCATCTGCAGTGGTTTTGGAGCCCCCCCCTCCCCCGCCAAAATAAAATCTGACACTGTTTCCACTGTTTCCCCATCTATTTCCATAATGTGATGGACCAGATGCCATGATCTTTGTTTTCTGAATGTTGAGCTTTAAGCCAATTTTTTTCACTCTCCTCTTTCACTTTCATCAAGAGGCTTTTGAGTTCCTCTTCACTTTCTGCCATAAGGGTGGTATCATCTGCATATCTGAGGTTATTGATATATCTCCCAGCAAACTTGATTTCAGCTTGTGTTTCTTCCAGGCCAGCGTTTCTCATGATGTACTCTGCATAGAAGTTAAATAAGCAGGGTGACAGTATACAGCCTTGACATATTCCTTTTCCTATTTGGAACCAGTCTGTTGTTCCATGTCCAGTTCTAACTGTTGCTTCCTGACCTGCATACGGGTTTCTGAAGAGGCGTGTCAAGTGGTCTGGTATTCCCATCTCTTTCAGAATTTTCCAGTTCGTTGTGATCCACACAGTCAAAGGCTTTGGCATAGTCAAGAAAGCAGAAATAGATCTTTTTTTTTTTTTTTTTTGAACTCTCTTGCTTTTTCAATGATCCAGCAGATGTTGGCAATTTGATCTCTGGTTCCTCTGCCTTTTCTAAAACCAGCTTGAACATCAGGGAGTTCACGGTTCACGTATTGCTGAAGCCTGGCTTGGAGAATTTTGAGCATTACTTTACTAGCATGTGAGATGAGTGAAATTGTGCGGTAGTTTGAGCATTCTTTGGCATTTCCTTTCTTTGGGATTGGAATGAAAACTGACCTTTTCCAGTCCTGTGACCACTGCTGAGTTTTCCAAATTTGCTGGCATATTGAGTGCAGCACTTTCACAGCATCATCTTTCAGGATTTGAAACAGCTCAACTGGTATTCCATCACCTCCACTAGCTTTGTTCTGGAAAGTGAGGATAGTGGTTTGCTGTGGCCAGCATGGCTTGACACAATCTAGAGAAGGTGAACCACTTCAGGATTCTTCTTGAAGGGGTTGGGAGAGGAGTAGAGCTTGCTCCTGGTGCTCTGGCTTTTTGCAGGGCTACCCAAAGGAATGGTATCTGTCTCATCTGATTCAGGGTACTAAGGGGGAACTTGCTTCAGACAGAAAACAAAGGGAACAAGAGATTACCTGAAATGAATTTGGCAAGCTTCACTAATTGTGAAATTCTACATTCAAGGCCAGAGAAGCTGCATCTTCATTTTCAAAAGGAAAAGATTTCAGAGGCCCCCAGAATGCCTAGCGAAGATACCTTGTGAGAATTTTGCCTCATATAAAGACTGGGCCACAATAATGTAAAGCAATTATCCTCCAATTTAAAATAAATTAATTAAATTTAAATAATTAAAAAAGAAGGCAGAATGAGCTGTGAACTACCCATTTAAGAAAAAAAAAGAGTGGGAAGGTTGGCTTTTTTTTTTTTTTCTTTCAAAATCCTGGATTTTAACATGAAGTCACAAAACACAAAAAGAAGCAGGAAACATGGCTCAAAGGTAGAAAATAAATATCTAGAAACTGACCCTAAAGAAATGGAGATATTACTTATATGAACAAATAATTTTTAAAAATGTGATAAAGATGCTTCATCAGTTCAAGAGGATGATTCATGAACAAAATGAGACTGTCAACAAAGAGACAAAACACAAAAAAGAATCAAACAAGGATGTCCTTGGAAGTCCAATGGTTAAGAATCCACCTTCACATGCAGGAGACATGGGTTCCATTCCCAGTTGGGAAACTAAGATCCCATATGGCTCAGAGTAACTAAGCCCATGCTAATATTATTTAATCAGAAGATCAAAAGGGGAAAATATGAAAAAGAATGAAGAAATCCTAAGGAACTTAGAGAATACCAATAACTATATCAATATGCATATTATGGGGAAGAGAGACAGAAAGGGACAGAAAGCTTATTTGAAGAAATAGTAGCAAAAATTTTCCATATCAGGGGAAAAACTGACACTCGGATTCTAGAAGGCCAACACACTCTAACTAGGATGAACAAAAGAATCCACATTGAAAGATATTGTAATCAAATTGTCAAAAGTCAAAGATAAAGAGAGAAGTGTGATAGCAGCAAGGAAATAGTGATTTGTCTCTTACAACAGAAGCATCATACGACTAACAACAGGTTTCTAAGCAGAGATGTTGGAGGCCAGAAATGAGTGGAATGATAAAGCAAAAAGAAAAAAAAATTGTCAACCAAGAAAACTCTTAACATATCTGGCAAAACAATTCTCCAAAAAGGACAAATAGAAGCTGAAGGTGTTCATCACCACTAGACATGTCTTACAAGAAATGCTAAAATGTGTCATTAAAGTTGAAACAATGGGGCACAGAACAGCAACACAAAAATGCAAAAGTATAAAGCCTGCTGATATAGGTAAATATATAGACGAATCCAGAATAATACAGTAATGTAGAGGTGGTGCATAAACCACCATTACCTCTAGCATAGAAATTCAAAGATAAACTGACAAACCTTTACCTAGATTATCTAAAAAAGACAGAGAGAGAGAGAGAAGGCAGGGACTTCCGTGGCAGTCCAATGGTTGAGACTGCACTTCCAATACAGGGGGCATGTGTTTGATCCCTGGTCAGGGAACAAAGATCCCACAGGCCACGCAGCCAAAACACAACAAATAAATAAATGGATGAAAAGGTGTACAAGAAAGTCTCACTCAAAATAACAAATGCTATTTAAAATTTTTTAATTAAAAAAGAGAAAATTCAAATGAAAAACAATCAAAAGTGAAGATGAAACATTACAACTCATACCACAGAAATACAAAAAATGTTGAAGCAACTACTATGATGTCAACAAATTGTATAGCATAGCAGAAATGGATAGACAAGCTGTTAGGACTGAATCATGACGAAACAGAAAATCTCACAAACCAAAAATGATAAGTTGTCAAATCAGTAATCAAAACCCAACAACAACAAAAAAAGCCTAGAACCAGATGGTTTCACTGGTGAATTCCACAAACATTTAAGGATTAGAAACATTGCCAATCCTCCTCAAACTCTTTTGAACATATGCAAATTTATCAATGCAATATACCACATTATTAAAATGAAAAGCAAAAATCAACACAATAGATGTAGAAAAAGCATTTGACAAAATTAGAAATTCTTTTTGATAAAAACACTTCTATATTACTCAACATAATAAAGTGATATATGACAAACCTACAGTTAATCACACTCAAAGGTGACAGTCTTAAAGCTTTTCCTCTAGGATCAGGAAAAATATAAGATTGCCCCCTCTTACCACTCTTATTCAACATAGTACTGGGGGTTCATACCACAGGCATCTCTCAGCAAAAAGAAATAAAATGTGTCCAAAGGAAAAGGAAGAAGTAAAAACTGTCTGCTTGCACATCTTATGATATTATGTATGGAAAGCCCTAAAGACCCTACTAAAAGCTTAGAACTAATCAGTGAATTCAGTGAAGTTGCAGGATATGAAGTCAACATAAAAAATGAGACATTACAACTGAAAGTGATCTATGACAACCCCACAGCTAACATTGTACTCAGAGGTGACAGATCAAAAGCTTTTCCTCTAGGATCAGGAACAATAAGAATGCCCATTCTTACCACTCCTATTCAATATAGTACTGGAATCCTAGCCACAGCAGTCTCTCAGTGGCAACCCACTCCAGTATTCTTGCTTGGAAAATTCCATGGACAGAAAAGACTGATGGGTTATAGACCCTGGGGTTGTAGAGTTAGACACGACTGAGCATGCATACACACATAAAGGAAAAGGAAGAAGTAAAAAAGTCTTCTTGCACATGCTATGATCTTATATATGGAAAACCCTGAAGACCCTACTGAAAACTGTTAGAACTAATCAGTGAATTCAGTAAAGTTGCAGGATATGAAGTCAACATTAAAAAATGATTTGCATTTCTGTACTTTAAAAACAAACTGTCTGAAAAAGAAATAAAGAAAACAATCCCATTTTTCTCACAATAAAATGATAAAATGCTTAAGAATAAATTTAACCAATGAAATAAAAGTGTTTATACTGATCTCTTGAAGACACTGATGAAAATAATTAAATAAGGCATGAATAGCTATTTAGTGTCCATGAATCAGAGGTATTAATACTACTATTATGTCTATAATATCCAAAGCAGTCTGAAGATTCATTGTAATTTCATCAAATTCTAATGGCATTTCTTACAGAAATACAAAAAAATCATTCTAAAAATCCACATGGAATTAGAAAAAGACCTCAAATACCTAAAGAAGTTCCAAGAAAAATGGAAAATGCTGAACACATTAAAACTTCTGATTTCAAATCATAATACAAAGCTAAGATATCAAAAGAATATTGTTTTGGCATAAAACAAACACATAAACCAATGCAACAGAATTCAGAGCCCAGCAATAAACCCATACATATATTATCAACTAATATTTGACAAGGGAGCCAAGAATACTCAGTGGAGAAGGATAGTCTTTTCAATAAATAGTGTTAGGAAAACTACAAATTCACATGCAAAATAATGAAACTAGATCCCTATCTTTACCACTCATAAAAGTTAACTTTAAGTGGATTAAAGACTTCAATGGAAGACCTGAAAGCATAAAACTACTAGAATTAAACTTAGAGAAAACACTCCTTGAGAACGGTTTTGGGAATGTGATTTTTCAAATGTGACACCAAAAGCACAAGCAATAAAAAGAAAGTAAACTAATGGGACTACATCAAAGTAAAAAGCTTTTCTGCACAGCAAAATAAGTATGAAAGGAAACCTACAAAATGTGAGAAAATATTTGCAAACCATATTTCTTAGAAGGGGTTAATATCCAAAATATGTAGAGAACTCATACAATGCAATAAAAAGAAAAGCAACCTGGTTAAAAGTGGGCAGAGGAACTGAACAGACATCTGCCAAAAGACATGCAAATGGCCAACAGTGCATAAAAGGTTCTCAACCATGACACTATTGGAGTGAATGTAAATTTCTACAGTCACTGTGTAAAACAGTGTGGAAGTTCTTCTATATATTAAAAATAAAACTACCATATGATCCAGCATTGCTACTTCTGAATGAAATGAAAACAGAATATCATAGAGGTTTCTATACTTCATGTTTACTGCAGCATTATTTACAATATCTAAGATGTGGAGACAAACTAAGTCTCCATCAGCTGTTGAATGGATAAAGAAAAAATAAATATACACACAAAGAGCTGACCCTTGAACAACATGGGAATGGAGCACTGACCCCCATCCCACGTGGCCACAGTTGAAAGTCCATGTACAACTTTACAGTTGGCCTTCCACATCTGCAGTTACATGTTCCAGGATCCAACCAAGCATGAATCATGTGGTACTGTAGCAAACACTTACTGGAAAATATACACATATCAGGAGACCAATGAGTTCAAACCCACATTGTTCAAGTGTCTACTGTATATACATCACTATAAGTGCAGCGCTTGAGTGATATATACATATACACACACAATGGAATACTATTCATCCATGAGAGGAAGTAAATCTTTGTATTTGCTACCACTGAATGGATCGTGGGCACATTATGCTGAGTGAAATAAGACAGACAAGATAAATACTATATGAAATCACTTATATGTGGAATGTAAAAAACAAAAACAAAAAACTAACACATAGAAACAGAGTAGAAGGATGGTTTTTAGGGGGCAGGAGGTTGGGGAAATAAGGAGATGTTACTCAAAGAGTACAGATTTCCAGTTAGAAAATGAATCAGTTCTGGGGAATCTAATGCACAACAGTATTAATAGAGTTAACATAGCCATATTACGTATCAAAAAATTGCTGAGACATTAGATTTTATATGTTTTCTAAAGAAAGGTAATTATGGGACTTGATGGAGGTGCTAGACAGTGCTATGGTAGTAATCTATTTCAATATATGAGTATATAAAATCAACATATTGTATACTTTAAACTTACACAGTATCAATTATATCTCAATGAACCTGGGGGGAAATATTGAGTATAGACCACATCCGTTCAGGTAGTTGACTTTTTAAAAACCTAGATATGTAGGTGTAGTTACAGCTACCATGTAGGGGAAATGTATGGTTCAGTAGAAAACTTTGCACTATCTAGGTAGTTTACTCTTCTGTAATTCTACGGGAGATATTTTGCAACTTTTTCAATTTTCAACAATAGATAGTGACACAAAATAATTCTTGTCTCTAGACATACAAACTCTGTTCTGTAGAGATTCAGTTGACTTTCCTAGATAGTTTTGTCTTCATTTTCACATTCATATCAACATTTTTTCACTCTAAATAAATCTGTACTTTTTCACCCTTGTCCTGTAACCTGGTTGGAACACTCTGTTACTACTTGTAACTTATTTCCTCATTAATGAGTTATATAATATTTTTAACTTGTGTTCATTAAAAAAAATAAAGAAGATTGGTCAATAGGTATCTAAGACAATGTTAACATCCCTAATCATTAAGTTTTGTGCTGGTCTCAGCTTATTAATAACCAATGGTGTGGTTGGACCAGCCCTTGTGTTCATATTTTGACTGTGGAAGCTCCTCAAAAACAGAAATATTCAATACAATCACTATATTAACCAGAAGCCCCATTTATGAGTTTATATTCAAAAGAACTGAACTGATTTGGGATCTCAAATAGATATAGCCATGGGGTGGAAAGAATCTAAATACCCTTAATAATTAGCAAAAAAAGGAAATATGTAAATACACACAGTGGAGTACTATTCAGTCATAAACATGAAATAAATCTTGTCACATACTACAATGTGGATGACCCATGAGCATATTTTGCTAAATAGAAAAGTCAGTCATGAAAGGACCAATGTTGCATGATTCCACTTAAATGAAGTAGCCAAAGAAGTCAAACTCACAGAAATAGAAAGTAGATTGCTGGTTAGCAGGGCCTCGGGGAAAGGAAATGGAGAGTTCGATGGGTAGAGAGTATCAGTCATGAAGGATGAAAGTTCTAAAGGGCTACTGTGTGATTAACTTCCCTGGTGGTTCAGGCGGTAAAGCATCTGCCTACAATGTGGGAGACCTGGGTTTAATCCCTGGGTCAGGAAGATCTCCTGGAGAAGGGAATGGCAACCCACTCCAGTATTCTTGCCTGGAAAATCCCATGGATGGAGGAGCCTGGTAGGCTACATTCCATGGGGTCGCTAAGAGTCGGACATGACTGAGTGACTTCACTTTTCACTGTGTGATTATAGTTAATAATACTGTCCTGCACACAGTAATATGTTAAGAGGATAGATCTCATGTTATATGTTGTTTACTATAAAAATACTTTAATTCTGAAGAAAAAAATAAAACAGTGTAATTTGTAATACAAGCTGAAAAATCAGAGTCATTGTGACAAACACTTTGTGCCTGGTAGTGGGAAGTAAATATTTACCATAAATTTGTTATCAAAATCCAATAATGATGGAGCAAAGTTTGGTAAACTGAAAACAGAGTCAAATTCTAGTTCGAGAAGACAGGGTAAAAAGGTATTAATTAGGTTGAAATATAGTTAAACATTTCATATTAATCACTTGGTTTGGTGTATTGTGCTGAATATGTTAGCATATATTTTTTCAAAATATAAATATAGTGAGTATTGAGTAACAAAAATCATTGATGCTGATATGTTTAAATAGTGCTGCCTTTACAGAGAGGGCTTCCCAGGTGGAGCTAATGGTAAAGAGCCTGCCTGCCAATGCAGAAGACTGCAGAGGGAGACACGGGTTCAATCCCTGAGTCAAGAAGATGCCCTGGAGGAGGGGACAGCAACACACTCCAGTATTCTTGCAAGGAGAATCCTATGGGGAGAGGAGCCTAGTGGGCTACAGTCCATAAGGTCACAAAGTGTCGGACATGACCAAAGGGACTTAGCACGCACTCATGCCTTTACAGAGAACTCATGATTGAGGAGAACTTCACTGAGATAGATATTCCTAATGGACTGAAATCATAGATGACATAACTATTGGCCAGAACTTCAGGCCTGGGTCCTGGAATAACTCTCAGATGTGTCTGTGAGACAGAATATAAGAATATAGTTTAATTAGGTAAATACATATGACACTTGTTTCATGCTCCCTAAGGGCATGAGGAGGTCATTCCCACCCTGTCCACTTAATAAGTATTCCCTGGTGAAATGCTCTAAAACAGACAACCACATTTGTGATACAGGAAAACCACTGTTCTCTCTTTCATGAAATGATTCAAAACCATTCTTAGTGATTTCTGATATTAAAACAGGGCTCAAGAGACACTATGAATAAATGACTTTTTGTAACCGCATGGTATGTGTAATCATAGAAGTCCACACCCAGCAAGCATAGATACACAAAAGCCCGCTTGGTTCTCTTCTTCAAACACTCTCTCCTCCACATGAGGAGGAGACAGTCATGACCCATAGGAAAGATGTGGCCCATCCTGAAATGCTTCCAAGAGGCATCATTGGAGACAGAGAAGACTATTAAAGATAGAGCTATCAGAGCATAGAATTGCTCACCATTGGTTTTTCTCAACTCCTCCACCAGGCAGCGGGCTTCCTCTTGAACTCGGTCCTCAATGCTCCTCTTCCCCATCCCGAAATTTCTCAGGGTCATGAGGGAGAAGCGCCGCATCTCCTTCCATGTCTTCCCATTGCTGAAAAGGATTCCTACCAGGAGGAGAAATAGAACTAGGAGGGAGGTCCTAGGGAAGGAGAAGGAAGCTGACACTTGGCAGCCCCCAACATGGACCAAGCTCTGCTGGAGAGCTCTTCAAATTCCTGTTTCCATCCTGCCCACTCCCACTGCCAATGCTTAACACATACCATTTGTTACATTAGCTCTTTCAGCCAATGGAAATGTTCCTCTTCCAGAAAACTCTTCTCCCAGATCAATCAGGGCTTCTTTCACTGCTTCATATCCATGCAAGACCACGATGGGCTTCATGCCAAAATACACAGTGAACACAGGGCCATAGACTTTTGAGAGCTGTGAAGGGAGGTACACATAATAACAAAAGAAGTCAATATTTGAAACTACATTGTGCCTGAGGCAGAATGTATTATCATCCTACTATTATGCTTTCATTCTGCCACATACAACCTAAATATTTCTGAATTTGATGCATAAGTATGATGGTAATTGAAAAGAAGAGACATTACTTTGCCAACAAAGGTCTGTTTAGTCAAGGCTATGGTTTTTCCAGTGGTCATGTATGGATGTGAGAGACGGGCTGTGAAGAAAGCTGAGCGCTGAAAAATTGATGCTTTTGAACTGTGGTGTTGGAGAAGACTCTTGAGAGTCCCTTGGTCTGCAAGGAGATCCAACCAGTCCATTCTGAAGGAGATCAGCCCTGGGATTTCTTTGGAGGGAATGATGCTGAAGCGGAAACTCCAGTATTTTGGCCACCTCATGAGAAGAGTTGACTCACTGGAAAAGACTCTGATGCTGGGAGGGATTGGGGACAGGAGGAGAAGGGGACAACAGAGGATGAGATGGCTGGATGGCATCACTGACTCAATGGACGTGACTCTGAGGGAACTCCGGAAGTTGGTGATGGACAGGGAAGCCTGGCATGCTGCGATTCATGGGGTTGCAGAGTCGGACACGACTGAGTGACTGAACTGAACTGAACTGAACTGAACTGATGATGGTAATTGTTACCATTTCCATTTCCATCTGTTATGCTAGGCAATGGCCCAAGTAACTGGTACCCAGATTACAATGAATTCTCATATCAGCACCTTCAGCAGGTTTATTTGCCCGGCCTATAAATAAGGAGTATATCATGAGAAGTGCCGGGCTTGATGAGGCTCAAGCTGGAATCAAGATTGTCAGGAGAAATATCAATAACCTGAGATATGCAGATGACACCACCTTTATGGCAGAAAGCAAAGAGGAACTAAAGAGCCTCTTGATGAAAGTGAAAGAGGAGAGTGAAAAAGTTGGCTTAAAGCTCAACATTCAGAAAACAAAGATCATGGCATCCGGTTCCATCACTTCATGGCAAATAGATGGGAAAACAATGGAAACAGTGACAGATTTTATTTTCTTGGGCTCCAAAATCACTGCAGATGGTGACTGCAGCAATGAAGTTAAAATGTGCTTGCTCCTTGAAAGAAAAGTTATGACCAAACAAGACAGCCTATTAAAAAGCAGAGACATTACTCTGATGACATAAGTCTGTCTAGTCAAAGCTATGGTGTTTTCAGTAGTTATGTATGGATGTGAGAGTTGGACCCTAAAGAAGGCTGAGTGCTGAAGAATTGATGCTTTTGAATTGTAGCATTGGAGAAGACTCTTCAGAGTACCTTGGATTGCAAGGAGATCAAACCAGTCAATCCTAAATGAAATCAACCCTGAATATTCATTAGAAGGACTGATGCTGAAGATGAAGCTCCAACGCTTTGGCCACCTGATGCAAAGAGGTGACTCATTTGAAAAGATCCTGATGCTGGGAAAGAGTGCAGGCAGGAGGAGAAGGGGATGACAGAGGACAAGATGGTTGGATGGCATCACTGACTCAATGGACATGAGTTTGAGCAAGCTCTGGCAGATAGTGATGGACAAGGAAGCCTGGCATGCTGCAGTCCACAGGGTCACAGAGTCAGACACGACTGAGCAACTGAACAACAACAACAATAAATAAGGAAACAGGCTGTGGAATTTCATTTCCTTTCCAGCGTCCCATGGCTACTACATAGGTTTAAATTTGAAACTCTTATTCACCTTCTGATCCTTAATGAGCAAGGCATCAATCCCCGAGGTCCACCTTTAAACCATCACCTAGCTGGCTGCTTCAGAACCACATGCAGGGTTCTTCCAATGGGAATTCATATTCCCTAGCCCTGTGATGTGGAGAAGGCAATGGCACCCCACTCCAGTACTCTTGCCTGGAAAATCCCATGGATGGAGGAACCTGGTAGGCTGTAGTCCATGGGGTCGCTAAGAGTCGGACATGACTGATTGACTTCACTTTCAATTTTCATTCTCATGCATTGGAGAAGGAAATGGCAACCCACTCCAGTATTCTTGCCTGGAGAATCCCAGGGATGGGGGAGCCTGGCGGGCTGCTGTCTATGGGGTCGCACAGAGTTGGACACGACTGAAGCGACTTAGCAGCAGCAGCCCTGTGATAAATACCAGAATTCCATATTTTAAAAAATGAATTCAGATAACTCTAACGCCCAGCTTAGTTTGAGATCCAATGGTGTCACTAAGACAGACAGGGAGGAAGCATCATAGAGACAGTGTCAGGACATGCATATCTCATGGAGGATCAATATCTTCCATTCTGCATTATTTACCAGGTACAGACAGGAGCTTCCTGCAAAATCCAAATGAGTGCTTCTGCTCCCAGTGGGACCCTGACTGGTGACTTCTTTCCCTCATTCACTCATCCTTGTGCTGAATGCAGAGCTATTTCCTTAATACCAACCACAATGTCCTTCTTCAGAAAAGTTCTATTTTCATGGCCATCTGAACAAAACACACAGCTTATATAGTAAAAGACTTCTGCAAGGAAATCTCTAATCACAAAAAAATCTTACCATTGACTTTCAGTCCCAAATCATAGCGAAAGGCTGTGAAACAAAAAAGGGAAGTAACACATGCAGCTTTTGCCACTTTATTATTTTGTTTCTATTACTTGTGCAAAGACAACTATTTCTCTGCTCACAAAACACATTACTTCTTTTCTCTACTTATGACAATGACAGGTCAGAAAAGGCAACAGGAATACCAGAATTTACAGGGAATAATTTGCTGATCTGTTTTAACAATGTGCCCAGGACTTCCCTGGTGTTTCAGTGGTTAAGAATTCACCCACTGATGAAAGTTCAATCCCTGGTGCAGAAAGATTCCTTGTGCCAAAGGGCAACTAAGCCTGTTTTCCACAACTCCTGAGTCCATGTGCCCTAAAACCCATGCTCCACAAGAGAAGCCACCACAACGAGAAGCCTGTGCACCACGGCTAGAGAGTAGCTCCAATCTGCCACAACTAGTGAGAGCTGTGCACAGCAAGGAAGACCCAATGCACTATTGTAAAGTAAAATCAAGTAAAAATAAACATTTTTTAAATAAATAAATAAATACAAACTAAAAGGTAAAAGAAAAAAAATGTGCTCAGAGAAATATATATTACTTTTAAAACTGGGCTTAAATATAAATTTATTTATTTTAATTGGAGGTTAATTACATTGGGAAAAAAAAAAAAAGATTTGACAACATAGTTGACCTGCAAAAAAACTGGACTTAGTTTACTTACCCTTTTCAAGCCCCTGGAGGAGCATAAAGGCTACTTACATTGGTTAAAGATTTGCTGATGTTCTTAACATCTAACTGTAGGATATTTCCAAGAATCGGGAGAGGAGTGGGGCCCGGCGGGAGCTTCCTTTTCCCAGAGCTCTGTTTCCAGAGTGAGATGAGAAGCAGACAGGAGAGACAGAGCACCAGGACCACAGCCAGATCCATTGACACCTTCTCTTCTTACTCAGACGACTGTGAGCCTGAAATCTAAGTCACTGCTGATTCAATATGGGTCTCTCTGAGGACTAAAGATATCAATCAATCACATGCACTTTATACTCTATTCTGAGTAGACTTTGGCCACTGATAAAGATAAAATTAAAGTGTACTTTAGTCTTGTTTTCCCTCTGTCCAGTAATAACTTTGGAGATTGTCATTTACTTGTACTGGGCTGGGATCCATGTTTGATAATTAAAAAAAAAATTTCCATTGTGTAGTCAGGATTGAGAACCATTGAAATAAATAATTTGATGCCAAAAAACAGCTCAAAACTCTGGATTCAAGTCAACGATCAGTTGCAAATTTATGACTTGAAGACAATCAGTATATTCTACGCCATTTTTATTTATTTATTTATTACCAAATTAAACAAGTTTATTGTAGTGTACTTGATTTACAAATGTTAGTTTCAAGTATACAGCAAAGTGAATAGTACATATACATGTACATATACATGTACATGTACATATACATATATCCACTCTTTTTATCCTTTAAATTATTTTCCTATACAGAAAATTATAGAATATTGAGTAGCCCCTGTGTTATACAGTAAGTCCTAGTCAGTTATCTATTTTTTAATTTTTAAATATTTTTAGTCCTTTAAATTGTGAAAGTATGATACCACATTTACAGGCGACTTTGGCAAAAGCAAGAGAGTTCAAGGAAAACATCTATTTCTGCGTTATTGACTATGCCAAAGCCTTTGACTGTGTGGATCACAATCAACTGTGGAAAATTCTGAAAGAGATAGGAATACAGACCACCTGACCTGCCTCTTGAGAAACCTATATGCAGGTCAGGAAGAAACAGTTAGAACTGGACATGGAACAACAGACTGGTTCCAAATAGGAAAAGGAGGACATCAAGGCTGTATATTGTCACCCTGCTTATTTAACTTATATGCAGAGTACAGCATGAGAATGCTGGGCTGGAAGAAGCACAAGCTGGAATCAAGATTGCCGGGAGATATATCAATAACTTCAGACATGCAGATGACACCACCCTTATGGCAGAAAGTGAAAAGGAACTAAAAAGCCTCCTGGTGAAAGTGAAAGAGGAGAGTGAAAAAGTTGGCTTAAAGCTCAACATTCAGTAAACGAAGATCATGGCATCTGGTCCCATCACTTCATGGGAAATAGATGAGGAAACAGTGGAAACAGAGTCAGACTTTATTTTGGGGGGCTCCAAAATCACTGCAGATGGTGATTGCAGCCATGAAATTAAAAGATGCTTACTCCTTGGAATGAAAGATATGAAAGCAGAGACATTACTTTGCCAACAAGGGTCCGTCTAGTCAAGGCTATGGTTTTTCCAGTGGTCATGTATGGATGTGAGAGTTGGACTGTGAAGAAGGCTGAGCACCGAAGAATTGATGCTTTTGAACTGTGGTGTTGGAGAAGATTCTTGAGAGTCCCTTGGACTCCAAGGAGATCCAACCAGTCCATTCTGAAGGAGATCAGCCCTGGGTTTTCTTTGGAAGGAATGATGCTAAAGCTGAAACTCCAATACTTTGGCCACCTCATGCGAAGAGTTGACTCACTGGAAAAGACTTTGTTGCTTGGAAGGACTGGGGGCAGGAGGATAAGGGGACGACAGGATGAGATGGCTGGATGGCATCACCGACTCGATGAAGGTGAGTTTGAGTGAACTCCAGGAGCTGGTGATGGACAGGGAGGCCTAGCATGCTGCGGCTCATGGGGTTGCAAAGAGTTGTACATGACTGAGAGACTGAACTGAACTGGAAAATATAGAACAAATTTGCATATAGTTCCACTGTGTATTGCAATGATTTTTTTAAGTAGATAAATTAAGGTTTTTAGTTGGAGTTTCAATATCAAATTCTCAAAAATTAATAAAATGAATAGAAAGAAATGTAGAAGTATACAGTAGAGCTAAAAAGCACTATGAACCTATTCAACGTAGTTAGATTTATACAGTTTTCACACAATAGCAGGATACAAATTCTATTCAAGTTCCTATATGCTATACACCAGGAGACAATGGAACATATCCAGGAACATAAAACAAGATGCAAAAACTTCATGATTTAAAGATATTGAAATCATACAGAGTGTGTTCTCTTACTGCTTTGGATTATGTCAGAAATCAATATCAAAAGATATTTTAAAATAGCCCACATATTTTCAAGAGCAATGTGACATTTATCAAGACAGATCTTTGACTTAGCCATTGAAAACCTTAAAAAGGTTTAACGAAAAAGCACTGAGGGTGAAGAGAAAAAAGCATCTAAATGAGAAATTAATATCAAGGATAATATTGTAAAGTAATTAACCTCCAATTAAAATAAATAAATTTATATTAATAAAATAAAAACTCCAGGTATGTGAAAATTAAGTATCCACTTTTAAATGATGAGTATGTCTAAGAAGCCATAACAAGGAAAATTTAAAAAATATTTGTAATGAAATAAAAATGAAAACAGCATTTATCAAAATTTGCTGCATGCAGCTGAAGCAGCTCAAGGCAACTAAATACAATGTGGAATCTTGAATAAGGTATGAAAACAAACAATGGACACTAGCATAAAATTTTATGAAATTTGAACAAATTCTGTGCTTTAGTTAATACTGTGCTGTGCTGTGCTGTTCTGAGTTTTGCTGAGTTGCTCAGTCATGCCCAAGTTGCTTTGTGACCCCACGGACTGTAGCCTACCAGGCTCTTCTCTGTCCATGGGGATTCCCTAGGCAAGAATACTGGAGGTGGGTTGCCATGTCCTTCTCCAGGGGATCTTCACAGTCCAGGTGTCAAACCCAGGTCTCCCGCACCACTGGCAGATTCTCTACTGTCTGAGCCACCAGGGAAGCCCAAGAATACTGGAGTGGGTAGCCTATCTCCAGGGGATCTACCCAACTCAGGAATGAACTGGGGTCACCTGCATTGCAGGCAGAATCTTTGCCAGCTGAGCTACCAGGGAAGTCCAGTTAATACTGTATCACATGTTAATTTCCTATTTTGTTTTTGTTTTTTTTACAACATAGTATCTCTTAACTCTTTTTCAGAATTGGATTAGAAGTTTCAAGCCTCATTCAAATTTTTTTAAAAATCACCAAGATAATAAGCTTTCTACAGTTTCAGCAGTAATACTTGATGCCAGAATAAATGGAATTATATCAAAGGTTTGAGTGAATATAAATTAGAATTCTAGCATTCTATTTATACATAGTAACACAAGTGGAATCATAATGTCATATATTTTTTAGCTAAGCAAAAATTCTTAAGTTTTCTAAAATATATATATTGCATTATACGTATATAAATGAAAGCTTTTCTGCTATACGTGATAAAGGTTTGAGAAAGAACAACAACAAAAACAGACAGAGAAATCAGAAAACATAAACTAAATGAAATGGGAGCACTGAATATGAAAGAGAAAAAGTGAAACAAACTAGATAAAAATAAAAGATTATCATATAATCCAGTTACTTTTAAATATGGCTGCTCATTAGAATCACATCTGGAACTTTGGAAAAAATAACAATACCTAAGCATTTGCATTTTTCAAAAAATTCCTAGATAATTCTAATGTGCATCTGGATTTGAAAAAGTGATTACAGGTTTTTCTATTAAATGGTAGTTTTAGTGATATAGAATTCTATTATTTTCTGTTGACCAATCATGACCCAATGGTATTAAATGAACAGTAGTCATCTAATCACAACAATGAAAAATGTTTATCAGTTTTCACAATTAATAGCCAGACAAAAAATATGTAATTGCAATTGCAAGCCATAATGGAAACATGATTAACCTAACAGTATAAAATAATTACATTTTGGGGGCTTAAGTAGAGTGATGTGGTAAGTGGAAAAGCATACGTGCATGTATTTCATCTTTCATCCACCCAGTCTGTCTTTAGGCTGGTGCATTTAATCCATTTACATGTAAGGTTATTATCAATATATATGCTCCTATTACCATTTTCTTAATTGTTTTAAGTTTATTCTTTGTAGGTTGGTCTCTTCCTTCTCTTGTGTTTCCTGCCTAGAGAAGTTCCTTGTTCAATTGTTGTAAAGCTGGTTTGGTGGTGCTGAATTCTCTTAACTTTTGCCTTTGTAAAGCTTTTGATTTCTCCTTTAAATCTGAGTGACAGACTAGATGGGTAGAGTATTCTTGGTTATATCTTCTTCCTTCTCATCACTTCGAATATATTGTGCCATTTCCTTCTGGCTTGTAGAGATTCTGTTGAGAAATCAGCTGATAAACTTATAGGAGTTCCCTTGTATGCTTTTTGTTATTTTTTTCCCTTGTTTTTTAAATATTTTATCTTTGTCTTTAATTTTTGTCAGTTTGATGACTATGTGTCTTGGTGTGTTCATCCTTGGGTTTATCCTGCCTGGGACTCTCTCTGCTTCACAGACTTGGCTGAGTATTTCTTTTCCTATGCTAGGGAAGTTTTCAGCTATTATCTTTTCGAATGTTTGCTCAGGTCTATTCTCTCTCTCTTCTCTTTGTTGTTCGTTGTTGAGTCGCTCAGTCATGTCTGACTCTTTGCAACCCCATGGACTCCAGCACTCCAGGCTTCCCTGTCCTTCACTATCTCCTGGATTTTGTTCAAGCTCATGTCCATTGAGTTGATGATGTCATCCAACCATCTCACCTTCTGTCTCCCCCATCTTCTTCTGCCCTCAATCTTTCTGAGCATCAGGATATTTTCCAATGAGTCAGCATCAGGTTGCCAAAGTATTGGAGATTCAGCTTCATAATCAGGCCTTCCAATGAAGGACTCCCCTTCATCAGGAGGCTCTTTAGTTTCTCTTTATTTCTCTCATTAAGATGGTATCATCTGCATATCTGAGGTTATTGGTATGTCTCGATTCCAGCTTGTGATTCATCCAGCCCAACATTTTGAATGACACACTTTACATGTAAGTTAAATAAGCAGGATGACAATATACAGCCTTGTCTTATTCCTTTCCCAATTTTGAACCAGTCTGTTGTTCCATGTACAATTCTAACTGTTGCTTATTGACCTGCATATAGGTTTCTCAGGAGGCAGGTAAGCTGCTCTGGTATTCCCATCTCTTTAAGAATCTTCCATAGTTAGTTGTGATACATGTGGTCAAAGGCTTTAGTGTAGTCAATGAAGCAGAAGTAGATGTTTTTCTGGAATTCCCTTGCTTTTTCTATGATCCAATGGGTACTGGCAATTTGATCTCTGGTTCCTCTGCCTTTTCTAAATCCAGTGTATACATCTGGAAGTTCTCTGTTCACATATTGTTGAAGCTTAGCTTTGAAAATTTTGAGTATTACCTGGCTAACATGTGAAATGAGTGCAGTTGTGCAGTAGTTTGAATATTCTTTGGCATTGCCTTTCTTTGGGATTGGAATGAAAACTGACCTTTTTCAGTCCTGTGACCACTGCTGAACTTTCCAAATTTGCTGGCCTAATGAGTGCAGCACTTCTACAACCTTCATCATTTAGGATCTGAAATATCTCAACTGGAATTTCATCACCTCCACTAGCTTTGTTCATAGTAATGCTTCCTAAGGCCCTTTTGACTTCTCTCTCCAGGTTGTCTGGCTCTCGGTGAGCGAGCACACCATCGTTGTTGTCTGGGTCATTAAAACATTTATTGTATAGTTCTGTGTATTCTTGCCACTTCCTCCTAATGTCTTCTGCTTCTGTTAGATCCATATCATCTCTATCCTTTATTGTGCCCATCTTTGCATGAAATATTCCCTTGGTATATCTAATTTTCTTGAAGAGATCTCTAGTCTTTCCCATCCTATTGTTTTCCTCTATTTTTTTGCTTTATTCATTTAGGAAGGCTTTCTTATTTTTCCTTGTTATTATTTGAAATTCTTCACTCAGATGGTTATATCTTTCCTTTCTCCTTTGCCTTTCACTTCCCTTCTTTTCTCACTGATTGGTAAGGCCTCTTCAGACAACCATTTTGCCTTGTCGCATTCCCCACACCCCTTGGGAATGGTTTTGATCACTGCCTCCTGTACAGTGTTGTGAACCTCTGTCCATAGTTTTTCAGGTACTCTATCAGACCTAATCCCTTGAATCTATTTGTCACTCTACTGTATAATCATAAGAGATTTGATTTAGATCATATGTGAATGGTCTGGTGGTTTTCTCTACTTTCTTCAGTGTAAGTCTGAATTTTGCAATAAGGAGTTCATGATCTGAGACACAGTCAGCTCCCAATCTTGCTTTTTGCTGACTGTATACAGTTTTTCCATCTTTGGTTGTGAAGAATATCATCAATCTGATTTTGGTATTGACTATCTGGTGGTATCCATGTATAGAGTTTTGTTGGAAGAGGGTGTTTACTATAACCAGTGTGTTCTCTTGGCAAAACTCTGTTAACATTTGCCTTGCTTCATTTTGTATTCCAAGACCAAACTTGCTTGTTACTCCATGTATCTCTTGACTTCCTACTTTTGCATTCCAATTCCCTATGATGTAAAAGACATCATTTTTTGGTGTTAGTTCTGGAAGGTCTTGTAGGTCTTCACAGAACCATTCAACTTCATCTTCTTCAGCATTAGTGGTTGGGACATAGACTTGGATTACTGAGATATTGAATTGTTTGCTTTGGAAATGAACTGAGATCATTCTGTTGTTTTTGAGATTGCACCCAAGTGCTGCATTTCAGATTCTTTTGTTGACTAAGGGTTACTCCTTTACTTTGAAGGGATTCTTGCCCGCAGTAGTAGATATAATGGCCATCTGAATTAAATTCGCCCATTCCTGTCCATTTTAGTTCACTGATTCCTGAAATGTCAATGCTCACTCTTGCCATCTTCTGCTTGACCACTTCCAACTTACCTTGATTCATGGTCCTAACATTACAGGTTCCTATACAATACTGTTCTTCACATCATCAGACTTTGCTTTCACCACCAGTCACATCCACAGCTGGGTGTCATTTCTGCTTTGACTCAGCCACTTCATTCCTTCAGGAGCTATTTCTCCACTCTTCTCTAGTAGTATATTGGGCACCTAGCAACCTGGGTTTTCATCTTTCCATGTCATGTCTTTTTTCATTTTCATACTGTTCATGTGGTTCTCAAGACAAGAATGCTGAGGTGGTTTGCCATTCCCTTCAGTGGACCATGTTTTGTCAGAATTCTCCACCATGACCCCATCCATCTTGGGTCACCCTACATGGCATGCCTCATAGTTTCATTAAGTTCCACAAAGTTGTGATCCATGTGATCAATTTGGGTAGTTTTCTGTGATTGTGGTTTTCATTCTGTCCATTAATAGATGAGGATAAAAGGTTTGTGCAAGCTTCTTTATAGGAGGGGCTGGCTGTGGGGAAAACTAGGTCTGCTCTCATGGGCAGGATCATGCTGAGTAAATCTTTAATCCAATTTCTGCTAATCAGTGGGGCTGTGTTTGGCCTAGGCCAAACTATGATAGGGGAAATGATGACCTCCCCCAAAAGGACTTATGAAAGAATGTCTTAGGGCTCCTGCTATCAGTGCCCCTGACCGCATGCCAGCCACTGTCAACCTACAGCTCCACCAGAGACTCCCAGACACTCACAGGCAAGTCTGACTCAGTCTCTCGTGCAGTCACTGCTCATTTCTCCTGGGTTCTGGTGTGCACCAGGTTTTGTATGTGCCCTCCAAGGATCTCTCGTGGGTATGAGGCTGGATTTTATATATGACCACACCCCTTCTACCATCTTGTTGTAGCTTCTCCTTTGTCCTTGGAGATGGGGTATCTTCTTTTGGTGGGTTCCAGCATTCTCCTGTAGAGGGTTGTTCTTAACAGCTATTTGTGATTTTGGTGTTCTCGCAGGAGAAGATGAGTGCACATCCTTCTACTCCCCCTTCTTGAACCTGTCTTCCTGTCTTCTCCTTCTGGAACCCTTATAATGCAAATGTCAGTGTGTTTAATGTTGTCCCAGAAGACTCTTAGGCTATCTTCATTTTTTTCATTCTTTTTTTATATTCAGTTTTACAGCAATGTAAATGATACACCCTTTTGAATTCAAAGTTCCAAAGAAGAGTAAGGAGAGACAAGAACGCCTTCCTTACGTTTCCTCGGTGTGTATGGCCAGCAGAGGGATGGTATGGGGAGGGAGGTGGGAGGGGGTTCAGGATTGGGAACATGTGTACACCCGTGGCCGATTCATGTTGATGTATGGCAAAATCAATACAACGTTATAAAGTTAAAAAAAAAGAATAATTTGTAGATATGAGTTAAATTCAATAAATATGAGTATGAAAATGAGAGAGGGACTTCAATACATTACTTTGGGACAGAGCCCCCCCCCCCCAAAAAAAAAGAAAGCCTTCCTCAGTGATCAATGCAAAGAAACAGAGGAAAACAATAGGATGGGAAAGACCAAAGATCTCTTCAAGAAAATTAGAGACTACCAAGGAAACACTTCATGCAAAGATAGGCAAAATAAAGTACAGAAATGGTATAGACCCAAAGAAGCAGAAGATATTAAGAAGAGATGGCAAGAATACACAGAATAACTATATAGAACAGCTCTTCATGACCGAGATAACCATGATGGTGTGATCACTCACTAGACCCAGACCTCCTGGAATGCGAAGTCAAGTGGGCCTTAAGAAGCATCACTATGAACAAAGCTAGTGGAGGTGATGGAATTCCAGTTGAGCTATTTCAAATCCTAAAAGATGATACTGTGATAGTGTTGCACTCAATATGCCAGCAAATTTGGAAAACTCAGCAGTGGCCACAGGACCAGAAAAGGTCAGTTTTCATTCCAATACCAAAGAAAGGCAATGCCAAAGAATGCTCAAACTACCACACAATTGCACTCAGTTCACATGCTAGCAAAGTAATGCTCAAAATTCTCCAAGCCAGGCTTCAAAGGCACATGAACCCTGAACTTCCAGCTGTTCACACTGGATTTAGAAAAGGCAGAGGCACCAGAGATCAAATTGCCAACATCCATTGGATCACTGAAAAAGCAACAGAGTTCCAGAAAAAATCTACTTCTGATTATTGACTATGCCAAAGCCTTTGACTGTGTCAATCACAATAAACTATGGAGAATTCTGAAAGAGATGGGAATATCAGACCACCTTATCTGCCTCCTGAGAAATCTGTATGCATGTCAAGATACAACAGTTAGAACTGGACATGGAGCAACAGACTGGTTCCTAATAGGAAAAGGAGTACATCAAGGCTGTATATTGTCACCTTGCTTATTTAGCCTACATGCAGAGTACATCATGAGAAATGCCAGACTCGATGAATCACAAGCTGGAATCAAGACTGCCTGAAGAAAAATCAACAACCTCAGACATGCAGATGACACCACCCTTACAGCAGAAAGTGAAGAAGAACTAAAGAGCCTCTTAATGAAAGTGAAAGAGGAGAGTGAAAAAGTTGGCTTAAAACTCAACATTCAGAAAACTAAGATCATGGCATCCGGTCCCATCACTTTTTGGCAAATGAATAGGGAAACAATGGAAACAGTGACAAAATTTATTTTGGGGGAGAGGCTCCAAAATCACTGCAGATGGTGATGGCAGCTATGAAATTCAAAGATGCTTGCTCCATGGAAGAAAAGTTATGACCTATCTAGACAGCATGTTAAAAAGCAGAGACATTACCTTGCCAACAAAGGTCGATCTAGTCAAAGCTATGGTTTTTCCAGTAGTCACGTATGGATGTGAAAGCTGGACTATAAAGAAAGCTGAGCACAGAAGAATTGATGCTTTTGAACTGTGGTATTGGAGAAGTCTCTTGGGAGTTACTTGGACAGCAAGGAGATCTAACCAGTCCATCCTAAAGGAAATCAGTCCTGAACATTCATTGGAAGGACTGATGCTGAAGCTGAAACTCCAATACTTCGGCCACTTCATGTGAAGAAATGACTGATTTGAAAAGATCCTGATGCTGGGAAAGATTGAAGGCAGGAGCAGAAGAGGATGACGGAAGATCAGATGATTGGATGGCATCACTAACTCAATGGACATGAGTTTGAGTAAACTCCGGGTATTGGTAATGGACAGGGAGCCCAGGTGCTTGCAGTCCATGGGCTCACAAAGAGTCAGACATGACTGAGCAACTGAACTGAACTGAACTGAATGATAGGGTTAATAGCAACCTCTCAAGTGGGCACTTGTCAAGAGGCACCTCCCAGGACAGCTGCTACCATTGCCCCTGCCCATCTATGTTGTTGCACGTGGAATTATTTTGTTCTTTCTATGGCTGAGTAATAATTATATTGTATATATGTATCACATCCTTTTTATCCATTCCCCTGTTGATGGACATTTAGGTAGATTCCATGTCCTGGCAACTGTAAAGAGTGCTGCAGTGAATATTGGGGTGCATGTTTTTTTTGTTTTTTGTTTTGTTTTGTTTTTTGAATTATTTTATATGAGTATATGCCCAGGAGTGGGACTGCTTGATCATATGACAGCTTTATTTTTAGATTTTAAGAAACCTCCATACTGTATAAGAGGGTTCTCTTTTCTTTCCATCCTCTCCAGCATTTATTGTTTGTAGATTTTTGATAGTGGCCCTTCTTACCAGTGTGAAGTGACACTTTATGACAGTTTTGATTTGCATTTCTCTAATAACTAGTGATATTGAGTATCTCTTCATGTGTTCTTTGGCCTTCTGTATGTCTTCTTTGGAGTAATGTCCATTTAGATCTTGTGCCCATTTTTGGATTTTTTTTTTATATTGAGCTGCATGAGCTGTTTGTATATTTTAGAGATTAATCACTTGTCAGTTACTTTCTTTGCAAATATTTTCTCCTATTTTATGGGTTGTCTTTGTTTTGTTTATGATTAGCTTTGCTGTGCAAAAGATCCCAATCCCTCCAATCTCACAAGTAAGTAATCATTCCAAGTCTCAACCAGATTTTTTTCTTAACAAAAGCACCTTATTTTCTGTGAGCTCCAATTGTATTTTTTTTTCCAGGTGTTTTTTGTTTTGTTTTGTTTTTTGCCAAGTTGTGAGGTACGCAGGATCTTAGATCCTTGACCAGGAATGGAACCTGTGCCCTCTGCAGTGGAAGTATGGAGACCTAACAACTAGACCACCAGGGAATTCCCACCAATCATAATTCTGACAAACAATTTATGTAGCTGTGCAGTTTTTTGCCTTTATAAGCTTCTCCCATTTGGTAATCTGGTGGGACTCAATTCAAGTGCTTCTTGAAACTGTGTCCCCTGGGCTGCAGTCTTAATAAAACTCAATTAGACACATCTTTATTTCAACCAGGTTTCTGTTCTTGTAATTCTTGGTTAACACTAACATAATTCAAACATCTTAAATTACCAAACACAAATTGAGTAATTAACCAACTAAATTTACATACCTCTTATCATTAAATCTTCCCTTTTCCTCTAAAAAAAATAAATAAACACTGGAAAGCAGAGATTATTATTTCATATTTTTCAAATGAGGGAAATGAAGCCTCTGGGAGAGCAGGAGAGATTTCCAGGGTCACACAGCTATATTTAATAAAACTAGGATTGAAACTGAGATCTTCTTGTGCCCATTTCTTGCACTCAATTATTACCAAAGAAGAAAAACTTTAGTAAAACCAAACTAAACTGCTGCCAACACAAACAATCAATTTAGTTCAATTTAGTTGCTCAGTCATGTCTGACTCTTTGCAACCAAATGGCCTGCAGCACACTAGGCTTCCCTGTCCATCACCAACTCCTGGAGCTTACTCAAACTCATGTCCATCAAGTTGGTGATGCCATCCAGCCATCTGATTGCCATGCCCTTCTCCTCCTGCCTTCAATCTTTTCCAGCATCAGGCTCTTTTCCAATGAGTCAGTTCTTCGCATCAGGTGTCCAAAGTATTGGAGTTTCAGATTCAGCATCAGTCCTTCCAGTGAATATTCAGGACTGATTGCCTTTGGGATTAACTGGTTTGATGCCTTGCAGCCCAAAGGACTCTGAAGTGTCTTCTCTAACACCACAGTTCAAAAGCATCAATTTTTCAAAGTTCCACTTTCTTTATGGTCCATCTCTCACATCCATTCATGACCACTGAAAAAATCATAGCCTTGATTAGACAGACTTTTGTTGGCAAAGTAATGTCTCTACTTTTAATATGCTGTCTAGGTTGGTCATAACTTTTCATCCAAGGAGAAAGCGTCTTTGAATTTCATGGCTGCAGTCACCATCAGCATTGATTTTGGAGGCCCCCCAAAATAAATTTTGTCACTGTTTCCATTGTTTCCCCATCTATTTGACATGAAGTGATGGGACCAGATGCCATGATCTTAGTGTTTTGAATATTGAGTTTTAAGCCAGGTTTTTACTCTCCTCTTTTACTTTCATCAAGAAGCTCTTTAGGTTCTCTTCACTTTCTGCCATAAGGATGGTGTCATCTGCTTTTCTGAGGTTATTGATATTTCTCCCAGCAATCTTGATTTCAGCTTGTGCTTCATGCAGTCCAGCATTTGGCATGATGTACTCTGCATATAAGTTAAATAAGAAGGGTGATAATATAGAGCCTTGACATACTCCTTTCCCAATTTTGAACCAGTTCATTGTTCCATGTCTGATTCTAACTGTTCCTTCTTGACCTGCATACAGATTTCTTAAGGCTGGTCAGATGGTTTGGTATTCCCATCTCTTGAAGAATTTTCCACAGTTTATTGTGATCCACACAGTCAAAGGCTTTGGCATAGTCAATAAAGCAGAAGTAGATGATTTTCTGGAATGCTCTTGCTTCTTTTATGTACCAATGCATGTTGGCAATTTGATCTCTGGTTCCTCTGCCTTTTCTAAACCCAGCTTGAAGAGCTGGAAGTTCTTGGTTCATGTACTGTTGAAGCCTGACTTGGAGAATTTTGAGCATTACCTTGCTAGCGTGTGAGATGAGTGCAATTGTGCAGTAGTTTGAATATTCTTTGGCATTGCCTTTCTTTGGGATTGGAATGAAAACTCATCTTTTCCAGCCCTGTAGCCACTGTGGAGTTTTCCAAATTTGCTGGTATATTGAGTGCAGTGCTTTAACAGTGTCACCTTTTAGGATTTGAAATAGCTCAACTGGGATTCCATCACCTCCACTAGTTTTGTTTGTACTGATGCTTCCTAAGGCCCACTTGACTTCACATTCCAGGACATCTGGCTCTAGGTGAGTGATGACACCATCATGGTTATCTGGGTCATGAAGATCTTTTTTGTACAGTTCTTCTGTGTATTCTTGCCATCTCTTCTTACTATCTTCTGCTTTTGTTGTGTCCATACTATTTCTGTCCTTTATTGTGCCCATCTTCACCTGAAATATTCCCTTGGTATCACTAATTTTCTCGAGGAGATCTCTAGTCTTCTCCATTCTATTGCTTTCTTCTATTTCTTTACATTTATCACTAAGAAAGGCTTTCTTGTCTCTCCTTACTATTCTTTGGAACTCTGCACTCAGATGAGTATATCTTTCCTTTTCTCCCTTGCCTTTCACTTCTCTTCTTTTCTCAGCTCTTTGTAAGGCCTCCGCAGAAAACCATATTGCTTCTTAGAATTTCTTTTTCTTGGGTATGGTCTTGATCACAGCTTCCTATACATTGTCATAAACCTCCATCCCTAGTTCTTCAGGCACTCTGAAGATCTAATCCCTTGAATCTACTTGTCACTTCGTCTGTATAATCATAAGAGATTCGATTTAGTTCATACCTAAATGAACTAGGGTAGGTAGTTCATACCTACCCTACTTTTTTTCACTTTAAGTCTGAATTTTGTGACTAGGAGTTCATGATCTGACCTGCAGCCAGCACCTGGTCTTGCTTTTGCTGACTGTATAGAGTTTCTTGTTTTTGGCTGCAAAGAATATAATCAATCTAATTTCAGTATTGACCATCTGGTGATATCCATGTGAAGAGTCGTCTCTTGTGTTATTAGAAGAGGGTTTGGTATGACTAGTGCATCCTCTTGGCAAAACTCTATTAGCCTTTGCCCTGCTTCATTTTGTGCTACCTTGCCAAACTTGCCTGTTACTTTAGATATCTCTTGACTTTCTACTTTTGCATTCCAGTCCCCTATGGTGAAAAGACATCATTTTTTGGTGTTAGTTCTAGAAGGTTTTTTAGGTCATCATAAAACCATTCAACTTCAGCTTCTTCAGAATTAGTGGTGGGGCATAGACTTGGATTACAGTAATATTGAATGTTGCCTTGGAAATGGACAGATATCATTCTCTCATTTCTGAGACTGCACCCAGATAACCACAACGATGTGATCACTCACCTGGAGCCAGACATCCTGGAATGTGAAGTCAAGTGGACTTTAGAAAGCATCAGTATGAACAAAGCTAGTGGAGGTGATGGAATTCCAGTTGAGCTATTTCAAGTCCTAAAAGATGATGCTGTGAAAGTACTGCACTCAATATGTCAGCAAATTTGGAAAAGTCAGCAGTGGTCACAGGACTAGAAAGGCTCAGTTTTAGTTCCAATCCCAGAGAAAGGCAGTGCCAAAGAATTTTCAAACTACTGCACAATTACACTCATCTCACACACTAGTAAAGTAATGCTCAAAATTCTCCAAGCCAGGCTTCAGCAACACGTGAACTGTGAACTTCCAGATGTTCAAGTTGGTTTTAGAAAAGGCAAAGGAACCAGAGATCAAATTGCCAACATCTGCTGGATCATTGAAAAAGCAAGAGAGTTCCAGAAAAACATCTACTTCTGCTTTATTGACTATGTCAAAGCCCTTGACTGTGTGGATCACAATCAACTGTGGAAAATTCTTAAAGAGATGGGAATACAGACCACCTGACCTGCCTCTTGAGAAACCTATATGCAGGTCAGGAAGCAACAGTTAGAACTGGACATGGAACAAAAGACTGGTTCCAAATAGGAAAAGGAGTACGTCAAGGCTGTATATTGTCACTCTGCTTATTTAACTTCTATGCAGAGTACATCACGAGAAACGCTGGGCTAGAAGAAGCACAAGCTGGAATCAAGATTGCCAGAGGACTACCAATAACTTCAGATATGCAGATGACACCACCCTTATGGCAGAAAGTGAAGAAGATCTAAAGAGCCTCTTGATGAAAGTGAAAGAGGAGAGTAAAAATGTTGGCCTTAAAACTCGACATTCAGAAAACTAAGATCATGGCATCTGGTCCCATCACTTCATTGCAAATAGATGGGGAAACAATGGAAACAGTGGCAGACTTTATTTTCTTGGGCTCCAAAATCACTGCAGATGTTGATGCAGTCCTGAAATTAAAAGACACATACTCCTTGGAAGGAAAGTTATGACCAATCTAGAGAGCATATTAAAAAGCAAAGACATTCCTAAAGTTCTGTCTAGTCAAGGCTATAGTTTTTCCAGTGGTCATGTATGTATGTTAGAGTTGGACTATAAAGAAAACTGAGCGCAGAAGAATTGATGCTTTTAAACTGTGGTGTTGGAGAAGGCTCTTGAGAGTCCCTTGGACTACAAGGAGAACCAACCAGTCCATCCTAAAGATCAGTTCCAGGTGTTCACTGTAAGGACTGATGTTGATGCAGAAACTCCAATACTTTGGCCACCTGATGAGAAGAGCTCACTCATTTGAAAAGATGCTGATGCTGGGAAAGATCGAGGGCAGGAGGAGAAGGGTCGGCAGAGGATGAGTTGGTTGGATGGCATCACCAATTCAATGGACATGAGGTTGGGTAAACTCCATGATTTGGTGATGGACTGGGAGGCCTGGCATGTTGCGGTTCATGGGGTCGCTAAGAATCGAACACGACTGAGCAAGAACTGAACTGGACTGCTTTTCGGACTCTTTTGTTGTCTATGAGGTCTACTCCATTTTGTCTGAGGGATTCTTGCTGACAGGAGTAGATATAATGTAAATCTGAATTAAATTCACCTATTCCAGTCCATTTCAGTTCACTAATTTCTAAAATATCGATGTTCACTCTTGCCATCTCCTGTTTGACCACTTCCAATTTACCTTCATTCATGGTTCTAACAATCCCAGTTCCTATGCATAAATTATTGTTCCTTACAGCATCAAACTTCACTTTCATCACAAGTCACATCCACAACTGGGAATTGTTTTTGCTTTGGCTTCATCCCTTCATTCTTTCAGGAGTTATTTCTCCACAATTCTCAGTAGCATTTTGGGCACCTGCCAACCTGGGCAGTTCATAATAATAAACAAGCAATAAGCAGTCTATGATAAAGAATGAAAGTGAAAGTGAAAGTCATTCAATCATGTCCAACTCTTTGTGACCCCATGGACTATACAGTCCTTGGAATTCTCTAGGCCAGAATACTAGAGTGGGTAGCCTTTCCCTTCTCCAAGGGCTCTTCCCAACCCAGAGATCGAACCCAGGTCTCCCACATTGCAGGCAGATTCTTTAACAGCTGAGCCACAAGGGAAGCCCATAATACAGAATAGAAAAGAGTATTATCTGAGTCAAACTGAGAACTATAGCCCAGGAGACAGTCTCTCAGTAGCCTTGAGAAACTGCTCCAGACAAGGATGGTTTCATCACAGTTTTATATCTCAACAGAGGAAAGGTCATACATCAAACATGACAGGGGTACATACCTTCAAGATTTGAAAAGAGACAGATTAGCATGTACACAATGAGTTAGTGTGACCTCGGCATCTGAGAAGGAAACCTTGTCTTCAATGGACTACTAGTATGAGTACCATAGGAAGGGAGGCATTTTACCCCTATTTTCAAAGTGAACATTCTTTACTTCTGAATTTTATCTTCTTTTCATTAATGGTTAAAGTAGATGTACAACATATGATAACCTAAAGCCATAAGACAGGCTCTTCAAGTTATCATAAAATTCAGGTTAAATCATGTGTAAGTAGAATGACTTCCCTGTATCTCAATTCATGATAATTTCTTCAATCATCTCCAAACATGTTACTCTGAATGTACACCCCACTGACTGTTCACAAAAAACTAGACTGCATATTAAATAGATGCCTCTTGACTCCAAGGATTAAAGGGTCATAGATTCTCAAGAGAGTAAATAAAAGATAGGAATTCTCCCCCTCTCCATCACTGCAGAGGTGAAACTTGCTCAGGTACTAAGGAAAGAGCCAATCTCAAGATTTTAGTGCGGAAACTTTGAAAAACTATGGCTCAACCCTCCTAGCTGCCTTCAGACACACAATTGCTTCTGTTCTTTTGAAGTCTCTCTTTGTCAGAGATAATAGAATGAAGTATGCGCAGTGTTAACCAAAATTCTAGAAAATGAAGACCTGATTGAAATTTAAAAAAAAAAATGTTTATTGGAGGTTTGTTAGTACTGTACCCTAGGAGACAAAGACACAAGAAATACTTGACCCTGGACAAAATAGGGGAAGCTTATAAGTGTGAAGATTGCAAGGTTACAGTTAGTCACTTGAGTTGTTTATCAAGAAGTATAATTGACAGTGGAAAGAAGTGTCCTGAGTAAGTATTGGTTGGTGTCTCAAATGGTTGCAGAATTTAAAAGGGAGACCTTGAGAATACAAAGATGCAGCTGGTATGCATTGTTCTGAATAGGGCTTGTCCTGTCCTTGGGTTTGGATCAGGTCAAAGAAATGCCAAGTTCTCAGTGATACAAAGACACACCCAAGACCACATCCCCAAAAGCCCACTGACTCCATTTTTGTATGTCTGAACTGTAATTATTCCTTTATAATATCAATTTGTCATCAAGAGCAAGGGAGGGAGATTTTACATAGAACAACAGGTGTGGATTCAGTAGAGGATGGGAGGTAAGGATTTCATTAAACAGATGCTCAGCACAGAACTACCAGACATGAACAGGAGAGGATAGTTAGTGGTCATGAAGATCTAAATATCACTGGGATGGTAAACATCACTAGATCACAAATGCTGGTACTTTACAAACATATGTTCTACAAAGATAACTTCATATTAGTTTACGGTGATAAGTGTATTTATTTCTAAGTACTTTTAGTAAAGAAAAAAATAAGTTTCTGTCAAGACCTAATAATAAAATGTTTTGTTCCTAATGTTTACATGGATTCATGTTTTATTCCTCATGTAACTGAGAATTGGCATATCAGTGATAATTCTTTGGATTCTTTCAATTACCTCTTCCTGAGACACTCATGCTTCTCTCTAAGCAAACATTCAGTCCTCCAGGTGCACTGCATTTACTGATTATGTACTATGACTCAGTATTTTGTTATTCATTCCAGTAATGACTTTCCAAATATATCAATTTGGTTAATAATTGCAGCATCAGTTGAATAAAATGAGGGTCAGAAAAATTTAGCTGTGTATATGAACTTCTTTAAACTTTACTGACTCTGAGACTCTGTGTAATATTTACTTAGGACAAAGAGAATCAGTAACTTGCTGCCTAATTCACACAGCTCTATACTGTAAAAGATGTACACAAGTTTATTTTGGATCAAACAAATTTGGTCACTTTCTCTAGAGCAATCATTTTATTCTTTGGGGAAATATTGTCCTTGTTCTGTCCCTCTTCCCCTCTGTTGAAGCTCATTTCTTTTTATGGAATGAAAGAGTCAAATGTAACTTAGAAATATAAGGAATCTCTGAGATTAGTCTAATCTTTATTTTTCCTAAAGAGCAATTGGTGACAGTGAGATAAAGTGTCATCACTGTGTTAGTACAAGACCTTGTCTTACAAACCCGTTTCCCAACTTTCAGTTCATTGGCTGGCACTTCACATCAAATAGCATACTCATTGCTTTTCCAATGATCAGGAGGTCATCAACATCAAGCCCTCCACTGTCACAGACTAATGAAAACCAGTTAGACTAATTTGACTAGAGTTGTGGATTAAGGATGTTTTTTATTAATATAATTTCTTTTTTGGAACAGTTTAGGTTCACAACAAAACTAACCAGAATGTACATAGTTCTCACACCACACCTCCCCCCACCCAATACAGTCTCTGCTATCACCAACAACCCTCACCAGGGTTGTATATTTGTCACTATTGGTGAAACAACATCGATACATTATAAACCAAAAATCCATAAATAACATTAGGATTCACTCTTAATTTTGAGACTTCTATGGATTTTGACCACTGTGTAATGACATGTATTCACCACTAAAATCATACAGAACAGTTTCACTCCTTTAGAAACTGTCTGTACTTCATCTCTTCATCCATCCATCTACCCAAGACCCTGATAACCACTGATTTTTAATTTTCTCCAAAGTTTTCCCTTTTCTAGAACATTATAGAATTGAACAATAGGTTTCTTTCAGTTAGTAACATTCAGCATATCTTTTCCTGGCTTGATACCACGTTTCTTTCTATGAGTGAACAGTATTCCATTGCACTGATGTATCACAGTTTGTTTATACATTCACCAATTGAAGTATTTCTTGGGTATTTCCAAGTTTTGACATAAACTTATGAATAAGGTAACTATAACCACTTTGCTAATGAATAAACATAAATATCATTTTGCTCATACACACACATTTATGAATAAAGCAACTATAAATGTTCATGTGCAAGTAAGCAAGGGAATTCCAGAAAAACATCTATTTCTGTAAAGCCTTTGACTGTGTGGATCACAACAAATTGGAAAATTCTTAAAGAAATGTGAATACCAGAACAGCTTACCTATCTCCAAAGGAACCTGTATGCGAGTCAAGAAGCAACAGTTAAAGCTAGACTTGAAACAACTGATTGGTTCAAAATTGGGAAAGAAGTATGACAAGGCTGTAGATTGTCACCCTGCTTATTTAACTTATATGCAGAATACATCATGGGAAATGCTGGGCTGGATTAATCACAAACTGGAATCAAGATTGCCTGAAGAAAAATCAATAACCTCAGATATGCAGATGTCCCCACCCTAATGGCAGAAAGTGAAGAAGAACTAAATGGCCTCTTGATGAAGGTGAAAGAGGAGAGTGAAAACGTTGGCTTAAAACTCAACATTCAAGAAATGAAGATCATGGCATCAGCGGATGCCATGCCAAAAGGAAACTGACAGACTTTATTTTCTTGGTCTCCAAAATCACTGCAGATGGTGACTGCAGCCACCAAGCAAGCCACCAAGATGCTTGCTCCTTGGAAGAAAAGCTGTTATAAACCTAGGTAGCATATTAAAAAGCAAAGACATCACTTTGCTGACAAAGGTCCATCTAGTCAAAGCTATGGTTTTTCCAGTAGTCATGTAGGGATGTGAGAGGTGAATCATAAAGAAAGCTGAGGGCCAAAGAATTGATGCTTTCGAACTGTCTTGCTGTAGAAAACTCTTGAGAGTCCCTTGGACTGCAAGGAGATAAAACCAATCAATCCTAAAGGAAATCAACCCTGAATGCTCATTGGAAGGACTGATGCTGAAGCTGAAGCTTCAATACTTTGGCCACCTGATGTGAAGAGCCAACTCACTGCAAAAGACCATGATGCACGGAAAGACTCAGGACAGGAGAAGAGTGAAACAGAGAATGCGATGGTTGAATCACATCATTGACTCAGTGGACATGAGTTTGAGCAAACTCTGGGAGATAGTGAAGGACAGGAAAGCCTGGCATGTCCCAGAACAACTACAAATCACATATGCATTAGGCAAACATTCTATCCCAGTCTGTTGCTTATCGTATTATTCCCTTGGCTGTGTATTTCACAAAGCAGAAGTTTTTAACTTTAATGAAATCCAAGTTATCAATTCTTTAATGGATGACGATTTTAATGATGTATTTAAAAGATAATCACCAAACTCAAAGTAATCAGATGTTCTCCTCATGTTGTCTTTTAAAAGTTTTGCATTCTACATTGAGTTCTATGATCTATTGTTGAGTTAATTTTTGTAAAGTATATAACATTTGTGTGTAGACCTTTTTTTTGTTTGTTTGTTTGCATGTAAGTGTCCTTCTGTTTATCAAGTCAAGGAAGTTCCCTCCTTATTCCTGCTTTCCAGAGAATTTTTATCCTGAATGACTTTGATTTTGCCAAATTGTTTTCTACATCTATGATTATGATCATGTTGATTTCTCTTCTTTAACCTGTTGCTATTGAACCTTAATTGATCCAAATGATGGATCAATCTTACATACATAAAGTAAATCCCACTTGGTCCTAAGCTATAAATCTTCTCATATATTCCTGAATTCTATTTGCTGTTTTCCAAAAAGCTATACTGAATTCTTTAGTGACTAGATCATAATAGTCCATGAATTTGTGCTCAGTTGTTAGCTGCTGCTGCTGCTAAGTCGCATCAGTGAAGTCCGACCCCATGGATGGCAGCACAACAGACTCTCCCGTCCCTGGGATTCTCCAGGCAAGAACACTGGAGTGGTTGCCATTTCCTTCTCCAATGAACGAAAGTGAAAAGTGAAAGTGAAGTCACTCAGTCGTGTCTGACTCTTAGCGACCCCATGGACTGCAGCCTACCAGGCTCCTCCATCCATGGGATTTTCCAGGCAAGAGTATCGGAGTGGGTCGCCAGTGCCTTCTCCGTAGTTGTTAGAGAATCACTGATTTCTTTTGGCAATGGTCTGTTGCCTTCATTTATCATGTTCTTGTAGTTTTCTTTTGTTGCTTTCATATTTGAAGTAGCAGACACCTTCTTAAATCTTAACTGGTTGCCTACAGATGGTGGTATTATTTATTGGTGTTACTCTATCTGAGGTGTCCTAGGTTTTGTACTGAAAACTCACATTCTTTCTTTGCTCTCTCTTATGGCAGAATTCTTAATCTTCTATGTTTTCTCTTGTTCTTAAAACTAACCAGACTTGCTGGTGGAAACCTCTTTTATGTTTTCCAGAAGATAGGACTAAAGCTTCATTTTATAGTTTCTCACTTGTCCAACACACTCTGGTCTGATTTTCTGAGAGTGCTCTGATTGCTAGTTCTGCCCACACCACTACAATAGACAACAGACATTAGTATGCAACTATAGTGTGCAAGTACTGGATTTAGCACTCCAGCCAGTGGTAGTGCCTGCAGACCTTGTGGGGAGACCCTCAATGCGAGGCATTACCAGAAGCTTGTGGGCACACTCCCTGCTGAAGTCATGAACAGTCAGCAGGACTGTGTCCCCCGTAATATCCTCTGAAATTATCTGCTTTTCTTCCCCTGGTCATGGGAGTCCTGCTGTAGTACTCTGGTTGCTGCTGGAAAGAAATGAGTTTCTTTAGCTGCATCCCACATAACTAAGGTGGCCAGATACTCACTCACTGCTTTCCACCTTCTCCCCAGGAGAGGACGCTGCCACCACACAGCTCAATCTCTGGCAATGGGGCAAAGGGAGGGGTGTTTGATGGAGTTCTTCTCTCTTCAGTGCATCTAAACTCATATCCTTCTTGCTCTGATGCAAGGTTGGAATTGTCCCTCAGACACACTAGACTTCTAGAAATTCCCTCTCATCTGTGGATATCTGCCAAAGTCAGCACTCTCCATGTTTTTACCCTGATGTCAGCAAGGGGCAATGGGGCAGTTTCACTGACTCCTTTGCATTGCCAGCCCTTACTGAGGTCTGTCTATTTTCAGGGGCACAGGTGGCCCCACAGTTCCTACTGATGTATTTTATTCATGGATAGATCTTTAAATGGTTGTTGTTAAAGTGGGGAGAGAAAGGAGGAACATTTTAAGTCACTACGATGCTGACATCTTTCATCCTCTGTCTTTTCTGATTACTTATACCTGCTTTATTACTTCTTTGTTGATGGTTTCCCTAGGGCTCCCCTAGTGGTCCAGTGGTAAAGAAACCACCTGCCAATGCAGGAGACTTAAGGGATGTGGGTTTGATCCCTGGATCAGGAAGGTTCCCTGGAGGAGGGCAACCCACTCCAATAGTCTTTCCCAGAGAATCTCATGGACAGAGGAGCCAGGCAGGCTACAGTCCATGTGGTCACAAACAGTCAGACATAACTGAAGCGACAGCCCATGTGCACGCATGCTAGAATTTTCAATATACATTTACAATTAATCCAAATCCACTTTAAAATAACTCAATACTGTTTTATAGGGAGTACAAGTACCTTGTAACAGAATATGTCTACGACTTCTCTCCCCTTACTTGTATCATTTTTTTTTTCATTATCTCACTTTTCCTAAGATATATTCACAAAATACATTGCTGCTATATTTTCAAATAGACTATTCTATTAAATCGATTAAAAATAACGAAAAAGAAGTTGTTATGTTATCTTCCAATATATCATGAGAAAACATACAAAAATAAACTCAAAATGGATTAAAGATATAAATATGACCATAAAACTCCTAAAATGGGGGAGGTTGGGGAAGTCCTAAGATGGCGGAGGAATAGGACAGAGAGACCACTTTCTCCCCCACAAATTCATCAAAAGATCATCTGAATGCTGAGCAAATTCCACAAAACAACTTCTGAACACTGGCAGAGGACACCAGGCACCCAGAAAGGCAGCCCATTCTCTTTGAAAGAAGATAGGACAAAATAGAAAAGACAAAAAGATAGACAAGAGTTAGGGACATCCTGGGGAGGGAGTTGTGAAGGAGGAGAAGTATCCAAACACCAGGAAACCCTCTCACCTGCGGGTCTGTGGGGAGTTTTGGAATCTCAGAGGGCAACATAGCTGGAAGGGGAAAAAAAAATAAATTAAAAAAAAAACCCACAGAATACATGCCTAACCAAAACTCCCAGCAGAAAAGTAGCCCCAGACACTTGCATCCACCACCAGCAAGCGGGGCTGAACAGAGAGGCAAGGGTTGCATGCTTAGGGTAAGGACTGGGCCTGAACGCCCTGGGGACAATCTGAGGGAGCTAACGTGAGATAGCCACCCAAACTGTAAGATAACCAGAGAGAGGGGAAAAAAGGGGGGGGGGAGAAAAACTTACCGCAAAAAGCTCTAACCTAAGGCACAGCCTGGCCTGCTCACAGAACAAAGGATTGAGCGAATACCAAAGGAGACAGCTAGCTGGCTGCAGACGAGCCCACCACCGCGCCCCACCCCCCGCCCCCACTAGCAACCGCCAGAGCCTGAAGGCGAGGGGCAATCTCGGCCCCAGAGATGGCCAAACTGTTAGCCACCAAACTGTGAACGGGCTTCCAGTCGCTAACCAAGTCTTCCTGGGATCCTGGATGGTTGACATCTGCCAGGAGGGTCGCAGCCTGAGATCAGCTCACCAGAGGAGACACACAGCATATTTGAGATGGTGCCTTTGTGGTGCACCCAGGATACCAAGTGGCCAGGACTAGGGAGGTGATTAAGATGCACAGACCACCTGGGACAGTGTGTTTGCCAAGCACTTGGTCACCTGAATGGCTTGGACATGGGAAGGGCACAAAACGCAGGCCCAACTGAGTCTGTGCCTTTGTGGAGTACCCAAGAACCTGGACCTGAGCAGCTTAGACCTGGAAAGTGTGTGAATCCCAGGGCCCGCTTTGGACAGTTCTCCTGCAGAGCAACCTGGAGCCTGAGCAGTGTAGACCAAGAAAGCACACACCCCGAGAGCTGGGCAAACTCAGTGTGGTTCATACACTGCAAACACTGCCCGCACGTGCCAGTGATGTTTGTTTGCAGTGTTCCTCCCTCTCCACATCACAATGGAACAAGTGAGGCTAAATAAGTGGCCTCTGCGCCCCCTTGTGTCAGAGCAGAAAATATACACTGTAGAGACTTGCAAACAGAGGAAGCCAAGATACACAAAGAGGGGGCCGCTCTGGAGGTGACAGGTGCAACAGATTAAAGCACTGTAGTTAGCACTGACTAAGCATTGGAAGCAGAGAGGGCAATGGCACCCCACTCCAGTACTCTTGCCTGAAAAATCCCATGGATGGAGGAGCCTGGTAGGCCACAGTCCATGGGGTCTCTAAGAGTCGGACACGACTGAGAGACTTCACTTTCACTTTTCACTTTCATGCACTGGAGAAGGAAATGGCAACCCACTCCAGTGTTCTTGCCTGGAGAATCCCAGGAATGGGGGATCCTGGTGGGCTGCTGTCTATGGGGTTACACAGAGTTGGACATGACTGAAGCAACTTAGCAGCAGCAGCAAGCATTGGAAGGGGCCTATAGACCTTGAGAAGAAGTATAAGCTGGAACAAGGAGCTATCTGAAACTGAACTGACCCCACACTGCCTTCAACAGCTCCAGAGAAATTCCTAGATATGTTTTGTTATTATCATTTTGAAATTTTTTTTATTTTTAGGTTCTTTATTGTTCCTTTAATTTTCTTTTTTTTTTAATTTTTATTTTTACTTTATTTTACTTTACAATACTGTACTGGTTTTGTCATACATTGACATGACTCCACGACAGGTGTGCATGCGTTCCCAAACATGAACCCCCTCCCACCTCCCTCCCATAACATCTCTCTGGGTCATCCCCATGCACCAGCCCCAAGCATGCTGTATCCTGCGTCAGACATAGACTGGCAATTTGATCCTTACATGATAGTATACATGTTACAATGCCATTCCCCCAAATCATCCCACCCTCTCCCTCTCCCTCTCCCTCTCCCTCTGAGTCCAAAAATCCGTTATACACATCTGTGTCTTTTTTGCTGTCTTGTATACAGGGTCGTCATTGCCATTTTTCTAAATTCCATATATATGTGTTAGTATACTGTATTGGTGTTTTTCTTTCTGGCTTACTTCACTCTGTATAATCGGCTCCAGTTTCATCCATCTCATCAGAACTGATTCAAATGTATTCTTTTTAACAGCTGAATAATACTCCATTGTGTATATGTACCACAGCTTTCTTATCCATTCATCTGCTGATGGACATCTAGGTTGTTTCCATGTCCTGGCTATTATAAACAGTGCTGCAATGAACATTGGGGTACATGTTTCAATTCTGAAAACTCCTGACTCTGGCGAACCTTAATCAATAGGAGCATTTCCAAAAGGCTCCATACCTACACTGAAATCAAGCTCCACCCAAGAGCCAACAAGTTTTAGAGCAAGACATACCAAACTAATTCCCCAGCAATGCAGGAACATAACCCTGACATTTAAAATACAGGTGGCCAAAAGTCACATAAAACCCAGACACCTCAGAACCCACTACTGGACACTTCGTTGCACTCCAGAGAGAAGCGATACAGCTCTACCCACCAGAACACTGATGCAAGCTTCCCTAACCAGGAAACCTTGACAAGCCACTCGTCCAACCTCATCCACAGGGTGCAATCTCCACAATAAAGAGGAACCACAAACTTCCAGCATACAGAAAGGCCATCCCAAACACAGCAATATAAACAAGATGAAAAGGAAGAGAAATATTCAGCAGGTAGGGGAACATGATAAATGCCCACTAAGCCAAACAAAAGAGGAGGAGATAGGGAGTCTACCTGGAAAAGAATTCAGAATAATGATAGTAAAAATGATCCAAAATCTTGAAAATAAAATGGAGTTACAGATAAATAGTCTGGAGACAAGGATTGAGAAGATGCAAGAAATGTTTAACAAGGACCTAGAAGAAATTTTTAAAAAGAATCTCTCAATAATGAATAATGCAGTAACTGAGATCAAAAGCACTCTGGAGGGAACCAACAGTAGAATAACTGAGGCAGAAGATAGGATAAGTGAGGCAGAAGATAGAATGGTGGAAATAAATGAAGCAGAGAGGAAAAAAGAAAAAAAAAAAGAATTAAAAGAAATGAAGACATCCTTAGAGACCTCTAAGACAATGTCAAATGCCCAAACATTCAAATCAGGAGTCCCAGAAGAAGACAAAAAGAAAGACCATGAGAAAATACTTGAGGAGATAATAGTTGAAAACTTCCCTAAAATGGGGAAGGAAATAGCCACCCAAGTCCAAGAAACTCAGAGAGTCCCAAATAGGATAAATCCAAGGCAAAACACCCCAAGACACATATTAATCAAATTAACAAAGATCAAACACGAAGATCAAATATTAAAAGCAGCAAGGGAAAAACAACAAATAACACAAGCGGATTCCCATAAGGATAACAGCTGATCTTTCAGTAGAAACTCTTCAGGCCAGGAGGGAATGGCAGGACATAGTTAAAGAGATGAAAGAGAAAAACCTACAGCCGAGATTACTGTACCCAGCAAGGATCTCATTCAAATATGAAGGAGAAATCAAAAGCTTTACAGACAAGCAAAAGCTGAGAGAATTTAGCACCACCAAACCAGCTCTTCAACAAATGCTAAAGGATCTTCTCTACACAGGAAACAGAGAAAAGGTGTATAAACTCGAACTCCAAAAAAAAAAGTGAGTGGCAATGGGATCATACTTATCAATAATTACCTTAAACATAAATAGGTCGAATGCCCAAACCAAAAGACAAAGACTGGCTGAATGGATACAAAACAAGGCCCCTATATATGCTGTCTACAAGAGACCCACTTCAAAACAAGGGACACATACAGACTGAAAGTGAAGGGCTGGAAAAAGATATACCACGCAAATGGAGACCCAAAGAAAGCAGGAGTGGCAATACTCATATCAGATAAAATAGACTTTAAAACAAAGGCTGTGAAAAGAGACAAGGAAGGACACTACATAATGATCAAAGGATCAATCCAAGAAGAAGATACAACAATTATAAATATATTTGCACCCAACATAGGAGCACCGCAATATGTAAGGCAAATGAAACAGGTACGAAAGGGGAAATTAACAGTAACACAATAATAGTGGGAGACTTTAATACCCCACTCACACCTATGGATAGATAAACTAAACAGAAAATTAGCAAGGAAACACAAACTTTAAATGATACAATGGACCAGTTAAACCTAATTGATATCTATAGGACATGTCACCCCAAAACAATGAATTTCACCTTTTTTCTCAAGTGCACACGGAACCTTCTCCAGGATAGATTACATCCTTGGCCATAAATCTAGCCTTGGCAAATTCAAAAAAAATTGAAATCATTCCAAGCATCTTTTCTGATCACAATGCGGTAACATTAGATGTCAACTACAGGAAAAGAAACTATTACAAATACAAACAAATGGAGGCTGAACAACGTGCTTCTGAATAACCAACACAGAAGAAATCAAAAAAGAAATCAAAATATGCATAGAAACAAATGAAAATGAAAATACAGCAACCCCAAACCTAAGGGATTCAGTAAAAGCAGTGCTAAGGGGAAGGTTCATAGCAATACATGCTTACCTCAAGAAACAAAAGAATAATGAAATAAATAACCTAGCCTTACACCAAAAGGAACTAGAAAAAGAAGAAATGAAGAACCCCAGGATTAGTAAAAGAAAAGAAATCATAAAAATTAGGACAGAAATAAATGTAAAAGAAACAAAAGACACCATAGCAAAAATCAACAAAGCTAAAAGCTGGTTCCTTGAGAAGATAAATAAAATAGACAAACCATTAGCCAGACTCATCAAGAAAAAAAGGGAGAAGAAACAAATCAACAAAATTAGAAATGAAAATGGACAAATCACAATAGAAAACACAAAAATACAAAGTATCATAAGAGACTACTATCAGCACTATATGCCAATAAAATGGACAACTTGGAAGAAATGAAAAATTCTTAGAAAAGTATAAATTTCCAAAAGTGAACCAGGAAGAAATAGAAAATCTTAACAGACCCATCACAAGCAGGGAAATTGAAACTGTAACATGAAATCAAAAGTCCAGGACCAAATGGCTTCATAGAAGAATTCTACCAAAAAGTTAGAGAAGAGCTAACACATATCCTCACACTAGGACCACAGCCTTGTATAACTCAATGAAACTAAGCTATGCCTGTAGGGCCACCTAAGATGGGCGGGTCATGGTGGAGAGGTCTGACAGAATGTGATACACTGGAGAAGGGAATGGCAAACCACTTCTTGCCTCAAGAACCCCATGAAAAGTAGGAAAAGGCAAAATGATAGGATACTGAAAGAGAATCTCCCCCAGGTCAGTAGGTGCCCAATATGCTACTGGAGATCAGTGGACAAATAACTCCAGGAAGAATGAAGGGATGGAGCAAAAGCAAAAACAATTCCTAGCTGTGGATGTGACTGGTGATAGAAGCAAGGTCTGATGCTGTAAAGAGCAATATTGCATAGGAACCTGGAATGTCAGGTCCATGAATCAAGGCAAATTGGAAGTGGTCAAACAAGAGATGGCAAGAGTGAACATCAACATTCTAGGAATCAGCACACTAAAATGGACTGGAATGGGTGAATTTAACTCAGATGACCATTATATCTACTACTGCGGGCAGCAATCCCTTAGAAGAAATGGAGCAGCCATCATGGTCAACAAAAGAGTCCGAAATGCAGTACTTGGATGCAATCTCAAAATGACAGAATGATCTCTGTTCATTTCCAAGGCAAACCATTCAATATCACAGTAATCCAAGTCTATGCCCCAACCAGTAACACTAAAGAAGCTGAAGTTAAACAGTTCTATGAAGACCTACAACACCTTTTAGAACTAACACCTAAAAAAGATGTCCTTTTCATTATAGGGGACTGGAATGCAAAAGTAAGAAGTGAAGAAACACCTGGAGTAACAGGCAAATTTGGCCTTGGAATATGAAATGAAGCAGGGCAAAGACTAATAGAGTTTTGCCAAGAGAACACACTGGTCATAGCAAACACCCTCTTCCAACAACACAAGAGAAGACTCTACACATGGACATCACCAGATGGCCAACACAGAAATTAGATTGATTATATTCTTTGCAACCAAAGATGGAGAAGCTCTATACAGGCAGCAAAAACAATACTGGGAGCTTTCTGTGGCTCAGATCATGAACTCCTTATTGCCAAATTCAGACTTAAATTGAAGACAGTACGGAAAACCATTAGACCATTCAGGTAGGAACTAAATCAAATCCCTTATGATTATACAGTGGAAGTGAGAAATAGATTTAAGGGACTAGATCTGATAGAGTGCCTGATGAACTATGTAATGAGGTTCGTGACATTGCACAGGAGACAGGGATCAAGACCATCCCCATGGAAAAGAAATGCAAAAAGGCAAAATGTTTGTCTGAGGAGGCCTTACAAATAGCTGTGAAAAGAAGAGAAGTGAAAAGCAAAGGAGAAAAGGAAAGATATTCCCATTTGAATGCAGAGTTCCAAAGAATAGCAAGGAGAGATAAGAAAGCCTTCCTCAATGATCAAAGCAAAGAAATAGATGAAAACAAAAGATGGAAATATCAGAGATCTCTTCAAGAAAATTAGAGATACCAAGGGAACATTTCATGCAAAGATGGGCTCAATATAGGACAGAAATGGTGTGGACCTGACAAAAGCAGAAGATAATAAGAAGGGGAGGCAAAAATACACAGAACTATACAAAAAAGATCTTCAAGATCCAGATAATCACGATGGTGTTATCACTCACCTAGAGCCAGACATCCTGGAATGTGAAGTCAAGTGGGCCTTAGAAAGCATCACTATTAACAAAGCTAGTGGAGGTGATGGAATCCCAGTTGAGCTATTTCAAATCCTAAATGATGATGCTGTGAAAGTGCTGCACTCAATATGTCAGCAAATTTGGAAAACTCAGCAGTGGTGATTGCAGACATGAAATTAAAAGACGCTTACTCCTTGGAAGGAAAGTTATGATCAACGTAGACAGCATGTTAAAAAGCAGAGACATTACTTTGCCAACAAAGATCTGTCTAGTCAAGCCTAAGGTTTTTCCAGTAGTCGTGTATGGATGTGAGAGTTGGACCATAAAGAAAGCTGATTGCTGAAGAAAAGATGCTTTTGAGCTGTGGTGTTGGAGAAGACTCTTGAGAGTCCCTTGGACTGCCAGGAGATCCAACCAGTACATCCTAAAGGAGATAAGTTCTGGGTGTTCATTGGAAGGACTGATGTTGAAGCTGAAACTCCAATACTTTGGCCACCTGATGCGAAGAGCTGACTCCTCTGAAAAGACCCTGATGCTGGGAAAGATTGAGGGCAGGAAGAGAAGGGGACGGCAGAGGATGAGATGGTTGGATGGCATCACCAACTCAATGGACATGAGGTTGGTTAGGCTCTGGGAGTTGGAGATGGACAGGGAGGCCTGTCATGCTGCAGTCCATGGGGTCGTAAAGAGTTGGACATGACTGAGCAACTGAACTGAACTGAACTGAAGAGACATATGGAATTCAATCAAGTGTACCAACATCCATTTAATGGGAATATGAGAAAAGAGAGAGCAAAAGAATAGAAAATGAATATTTTAAAAAAGAATGGCAACTTCCCTGTTGGTCTAGTGGTTAAGACTTCGCCTTCTGATGCAGAGAGTGAGGGTTCAATCCCTGATCAGGTAGCTAAGATTCCACATGCCTCCCAGCCAAAAAACAAAACCAAAAAGCCCCACAAAACAGAAGCAATGTTGTAACAAATTAAATATCCTTTAAAAATTATCCACATCAAAAAAATCTTTATTAAAAAAAAGTAAAAGAATGGCTAAAAACTTTCAAAATTTGGTGAAATAAATGAATCTATGAATCCAAGAAGTTAAATAAGCTTCAAGAATTATAAACCCAAATAGACTCACAGCAAGGCACATTTTAATCATTTTGTCAAAAGCCAAGGCAAAAGGGAGAAAGTCTAAAGCATCAACAGAGAAATGCTTCATCATATACAAAGGAATCATAATAGGATAACAGTTCATTTTCCATACAAACTATGGAGACCAGAAATCAGTGGAAAGATATAGTTTAAATCCTGGATGTGAAAATATCAACCAAGAAGTCTATGCCTAGCACAACTATCCCTCCAGAAAATCGAAGACATAAGACATTCCCAAAATAAAAGCTAAGGGGGTTCCTGATTAATAGATCGATCCTACAAGAAATGCTAATGGTAATCATCTTCACAGTTAAAAGCAAAAGCCACTAGATGATAATTCAAACCCAAACTAAGTTCCTTGTTAAAAATAACCATGTAGGTATATATAAAAGTTAATAGTATCATATTCTAATATAAAACCTTCTTTTAATTTTCTATCTTATTTAAAAGAAAAATGCATAAAAATAATCATTAGAGATACATTATTCTAGAAAAAAAATCATATACAGATGTATTCTGTGATACCAATGAAATAAAGTGGAATGAAATTGGATGGGATCAGAATTAAAATATACAATTAGAAGCTACAGTGAAAACAATTCATACTGGGTTTTTCTAAATTTAAAAAGTTAACAGGACTCCCCTGGTGGTCTAGTGGTTAAAAATTCAGCTGCCAGTGCAGGGAACATGGGTTTGATCCCTGGTCAGGGGAGATTCCACATGAATCAGAGCAACTAAGCTCGTGTGCCACAACTACTGACCCTGCATGCTGAAACTAATGAATCCCACACACCTAGAGCCTGTGCTATGCAGCAAGAGAAACTGTCACAATGCGAAGACCACATATCACAACAAAGAGTAGTTCCCACTCACCACAAGTAGAGAAAGTTCACACAAAGCAATGAAAACCCAGTGCAACCTAAATAAATAAATAAATAAATAAATATATATATATATATATATATATATATATATATATATTTTAAGAGAGGTTAACAATAATTCCCATTTTAGGTGGCGGTCCTAAGATGGTGGAGGAATAGGACAGGGAGACCACTTTCTCCCCCACAAATTCATCAAAAGAACATTTAAACGATGAGTAAATTCTGCAAAAACAACTTTGGAATACCGGCAGAGGACATCATGCACCCAGAAAAGCAGCCCATTGTCTTTGAAAGGAGGTAGGAAAAAATATAAAAGACAAAAAGAGAAACAAAAGAGGTAGAGATCATCTTGGGAAGGGAGTCTTAAAAAGAGAGAAGTTTCCAAACACCAGGAAACACTCTCACTGCTGAGTCTGTGGTGAGCCTTGGAACCACAGAGGGCAACATAACTGGGAGGAAAATAAATAAATAATTAAACCCCACAGATTACGTGCCCAATGGTAACTCCTCCAGCAGAGAAGCAGCACAGATGCCTGCACCCACCACTAGCAAGCGGGGGCTGGGCAGGGAGGCACGGGCTGCATTGCTTAGAGTAAGGGCCGGGCCTGAATGCCCCAAGGGCAATCTGAGGGAACTAATTTGAGCTAGCAAACCAAACTGTGGGATAGCTACCATGCTAAAAGCCCTAATCTAAGACACAGTCAGGTCCGCTCACAGAACAAAGGACTGACTAGAGCTACGCAAAAAGCCCTAATGTAAGACATCACCAGGCCTGCTCATAGAACAAAGGACTGAACAGAGATAGCCAGCTGCAGATCATCCCCCTCCGGTGAAAAGCAGCCAGAGCCAGAAGGGGGTAATCGCGGCCCCAGAGAAGCATTATCTACCAAACTGCAAGCAGGCTTCTTTGCTAACTAAGACTTCTTGGGATCCTGGACAGTCAACATGTGCCTGAGAAGGTGCACTGGATGTACACCCAGAAAACTGAGTGGTAGGGATGGGGGAGGTGATAAGTTGCAGCAACTGTGCTCGCCAAACACCTGATCACCTGAGCTGCTTGGACCTGGGAAGGGCACAAAACACAGGCCCAACCGAGTCTGCGCCTCTGAGGACTACCTGAGTGCCTGAACCTGAGCGGCTTAGACCTGGGAGGTGCATGCAGCCCAGGGCCGGCCTCGGACAGTTCCCGGCAGAGCAACTAGAGCCTGAGCAGTGTGGGCAGGGAGGGCACACGCGCCGTGAGCAGGGACAGGCCCAGTGTGGCTGAGGCACTGCAAGAACATGCCAGTGTTATTTGTTTGCAGTGTCCCTCCCTCCCCACAGCACGACTGAACAAGTGAGCCTAAAAAAGTGTCCACCACCGCCCCCTTGTGTCAGGGCAGAAATTAGACACTGAAGAGACCAGCAAACAGAAGCTAAAATAAACAGAAGGAACTGCTTTGGAAGTGACAGGTGCAATAGAGTAAAACCCTGTCGTTAGTACCGACTACATAGGAAGAGGCCTATAGATCTTCAGAAACAAGCTGAACCAAGGAACTATGCAAAAATGAACTGCCACACACTGCCAACAACAACACCAGAGAAAGTCCTAGATATATTTTTACTATTTTTAATGATCATTCTTTTTAAAACATTTTTAAGTCCTCTATTACTCCTTTAATTTTTATTTTTATAACCATTACTTTGCAAAAAAAAAAAAAAGAGAGAGAGAGAGAGACCCTATTTTTAAAAGCAAACTTCATATCTATATTTTTTAAACAATTTTTGTGACTTTGGTTTTTTCCTTTTGCTTTAATATTGTATTTTTGAAAATCCGACCTCTACTCTAGATTTTTAATCTTTGCTTTTTTGCATTTGTTATCAATTTTGTAACTTTAAGAACCCAATCATCAGTACCCATTTTAACTTGGGAGCGAGATTGCTGGCTTGACTGCTCTCTCTCCCTTTGGTCTCTTCTTTTTCTCCATCAGGTCGCCTCTAACTCCTCCTTCCCCCTTCTCTTCTCTATCCAACTCTGTGAATCTCTTTGTGTGTTCTGGGCTGTGGAGAACACTTAGGGAACTGATTACTGGCTGGATCTGTCTCTCTCCTTTTGATTCTCCCCTTTATCCTCCTGGCCACCACTGTCTCTTTCCTCCCTCTTCTCTTCTCTGTATAACTCTGTGAACATCTCTGGCCATTCCAGACTATGGAGTGCACATAAGGAAGTGATTACTGGCTAGCTTGCTCTCTCCTCTTTTGATTTTGCCTCATCTCATTCGGGTCACCTCTAACTCCCTCCTCCCTCTTCTCTACTCCATGTAACTCTGTGAACCTCTCTGGGTGTCCCTCACTGTGGAGAAACTTTTCATTATTAACCTAGACGTTCTATCAACAGTGCTGTATAGATGGAGAAGTCTTAAGGCTACTGGGAAAATAAGACTGAAAACCAGAAGCAGAGGGTTAAGTCCAAATCCTGAGAACACCAGACAACTCCTGAATCCAGGGAACATTAATCAACAGGACCTCATCAAACACCTCCATACCTACACTGAAACCAAGCACCACCCAAGGGCCAACAAGTTCCAAAGCAAGATATAGAACACAAATTATCCAGCAACACAAGAACACAGCCCTGAGATTCAATATATAGGCTGCCCAAAGTCACTCCACACCCATTGACATCTCATAACTCATTACAGGACACTTCATTGCACTCCAGAGACAAGAAATCCAGCTCCACCCACCAGCACGCTGACACAAGCTTCCCTAACCAGGAAACCTTGACAAGCCACCCGTACAACCCCGTGCACAGTGAGGAAACTCCACAATAAATAGAACTCCACAAACTGCCACAATACAGAGAGGCCACCCCAAATGCAGCAATATAAACAGGATGAAGAGACATAGGAATACCCAGCAGGTAAAGGAACAGGATAAATGTCCACCAAATCAAACAAAAGAGGTAGAGATAGGGAATCTACCTGATAAAGAATTCCAAATAATGATAGTGAAAATGATCCAAAATTGTGAAATCAAAATGGAATCACAGATAAATAGCCTGGATACAAGGATTGAGAAGATGCAAGAAAAGTTTAACAAGGACCTAGAAGAAATAAAAAAGAGTCAATATATAATGAATAATGCAATAAATGAGATCAAAAACACTCTGGAGGGAACAAATAGTAGAATAACGGAGGCAGAAGATAGGATTAGTGAAGTAGAAAATAGGATGGTAGAAATAAATGAATCAGAGAGGAAAAAAGAAAACGAATGAAAAGAAATGAGGACAATCTCAGAGAGTTCTGGGACAATGTTAAACGCCCCAACATTCGAATCATAGGAGTCTCAGAAGAAGAAGACAAAAAGAAAAACCATGAGAAAATAGTTGAGATAATAGTTGAAAACTTCCCTAAAATGGGGAGGGAAATAACCACCTCAGTCCAAGAAACCCAGAGAGTCCCAAACAGGATAAATGCAAGGCGAAACACCCCAAGACACATATTAATCAAATTAACAAAGATCAAACACAAAGAACCAATAGTAACAGCAGCAAGGGAAAAACAACAAATAACACAAGCGGATTCCCATAAGGATAACAGCTGATCTTTCAGTAGAAACTCTTCAGGCCAGGAGGGAATGGCAGGACATACTTAAAGTGATGAAAGTAAATAAGCTACAGCCGAGATTACTGCACCCAGCAAGGATCTCATTCAAATATGAAGGAGAAATCAAAAGCTTTACAGACAAGCAAAAGCTGAGAGAATTCAGCACCATCAAACCAGCTCTCCAACAAATGCTAAAGCATCTTCTCTAGACAGGAAACACAAAAAGAGTGTATAAACTCGAACCCAAAACAATAAAGTAAATGGCAACGGGATCATACTTACCAGCAATTACCTTAAACATAAATGGGTTGAATGCCCCAACCAAAAGACAAAGACTGGCTGAATGGATACAAAAACGAGACCCCTATATATGTTGTCTACAAGACACCCACCTCGAAACAAGGGACACATACAGACTGAAAGTGAAGGGCTGGAAAAAGATATTTCTCGCAAACAGAGACCAAAAGAAAGCAGGAGTAGCAATACTCATATCAGATAAAATAGACTTTAAAACAAAGGCTGTGAAAAGAGACAAAGAAGGACACTGCATAATGATCAAAGGATCAATCCATGAAGAAGATATAACAATTATAAATATAAGAGCACCACAATATGTAAGACAAATGCTAACAAGTATGAAAGGGGAAATTAACAAGAACACAATAATAGTGGGAGACTTTAATACTCCACTCACACCTATGGATAGATCGACTAAACAGAAAATTAACAAGGAAACACAAACTTTAATGACACAATAGACCAGCTAGACCTAATAGATATTTATAGGACATTTCACCCCAAAACAATGAATTTCATCTATTTCTCAAGTGCACACAGAACCTTCTCCAGGACAGATCACATCCTGGGACATAAATCTAGCCTTGGTAAATTTAAAAAAAAAAAAAAGAAAGAAATCACTCCAAGCATCTTTTCTGAACACAGTGCAGTAACATTAGATCTCAATTACAGGAGAAAAACTATAAAAATTCCAACATATGGAGGCTGAACAACACGCCTCTGAATAACCAACAAATCACAGAAGAAATTAAGAAAGAAATCAAAATATGCATGGAAACAAATGAAAATGAAAACACAACAACCCAAAACCTGTGGGACACTGTAAAAGCAGTGCTAAGGAGAAGGTTCATAGCAACACAGGCATACCTCAAGAAAGAAGAAAAAAGTCGAATAAATAACCTAACACTACACCTATAGCAACTAGAAAAGGAAGAAATGAAGAATCCCAAGGTTAGTAGAAGGAAATAAATCTTAAAAGGTATGGCAGAAATAAATGCAAAAGAAACAAAAGAGACCATAGAAAAAATCAACAAAGCCAAAAGTTGGTTCTTTCAAAGGATACATAAAATTGACAAACCATTAGCCAGAAACATTAATAAACAAAGGAAGAAAAATCAAATCAATAAAACTAGAAATGAAAATGGAGAGATCACAATAGACAACACAGAAATAGAAATGATCATAGGAGACTACTATCAGCAATTATATGCCAATAAAATGGACAACTTGAAGAAATGGACAAATTCTGAGAAAAGTACAACTTTTCAAAGCTGAACTAGGAAGAAATAGAAAATCTTAACAGACAATCACAAGCACAGAAATTGAAACTGTAATCAGAAATCTTCCAGCAAACAAAAGCCCAGGTCCAGGAGGCTTCACAGCTGAATTCTACCAAAAATTTCAAGAAGAGCTAGTACCTATCCTACTCAACCTCTTCCAGAAAATTGCAGAGGAAGGTAAACTTCCAAACTCATTCTATGAGCCCACCATCACCCTAATACCAAAACCAGACAATCATGCCACAAAAAAAAAAAAAAAAAAAAAACTACAGGCCAATATCACTGATGAACATAGATGCAAAAACCCTTAACAAAATTCTAGCAATCAGAAACCAACAGCACATTAAAAAGATCATACACCATGACCAAGCGGGCTTTATCCCAAGGATGCAAGAATTCTTCAATATCCACAAATCAATCAATGTAATTCACCATATTAACAAACTGAAACATAAACACCATATGATTATCTCAATAGATGCAGAGAAAGCCTTTCACAAAATTCAACATCCATTTATGATAAAAATTCTCCAGAAAGCGGGAATAGAAGGAAATTACCTCAACATAATAAAAGCTATATATGACAAACCCACAGCAAACATTATCCTCAATGGTGAAAAATTGAAAGCATTTCCCTAAAGTCAGGAACAAGACAAGGGTGCCCACTCTCACTGCTACTATTCAACATAGTTTGGGAAGTTTTGGCTACAGTAATCAGAGCAGAAAAAGAAATAAAAGGAATCCAAATTGGAAAAGAAGTAAAACTCTCACTGTTTGCAGATGACATGATCCTCTACATAGAAAACCCTAAAGACTCCACCAGAAAATTACTAGAGCTAATCAATGAATATAGTGAAGTTGCAGGATACAAAATCAACACAGAGAAATTCCTTGCATTCCTATACAGTAATAATGAGAAAATAGAGAACTTAAGGAAACAATTCCATTCACCATTGCAACGAAAAGAACAAAATACACAGGAATATATCTACCTAAAGAAACTAAAGACTTATATATAGAAAACTATAAAACACTGGTGAAAGAAATCAAAGAGGACACTAATAGATGGAGAATATACCATGTTCATGGATCAGAAACATCAATATAGTGAAAATGAGTATACTACCCAAAGCAATCCACAGATTCAATGCAATCCCTATCAAGCTACCAACGGTATTTTTCACAGAGCTAGAACAAATAATTTCAAGATTTGTATGGGAACACAAAAAAACTCGAAGAGCCAAGCAATCGTGAGAAAGAAGAATGGAACTGGAGGAATCAACCTGCCTGACTTGAGGCTCTACTACAAAGCTACAGTCATCAAGACAGTATGGTACTGGCACAAAGACAGAAATACAGATCAATGGAAGAAAATAGAAAGCCCAGAGATAAATCCACACACCTATGGACACCTTATCATTGACAAAGGAGGCAAGAATATACAATGGATTAAAGACAGTCTCTTTAACAAGTGGTGCTGGGAAAACTGGACAACCACTTGTAAAAGAATGAAACTAGAACACTTTCTAACACCATACTCAAAAATAAACTCAAAATGGATTAAAGATCTAAATGTAAGACCAAAAGCTATAAAACTCCTAGAGGAGAACATAGGCAAAACACTCTCCAACATACATCACAGCAGGATCCTCTATGACCCACCTCCCAGAATACTGGAAATAAAAGCAAAAATAAACAAATGGGACCTAATTAAAACTGAAAGCTTCTGCACAACAAAGGAAACTCTAAGCAAGGTGAAAAGACAGCCTTCAGAATGGGAGAAAATAATAGCAAATGAAGCAACTGACAAACAACTAGTCTCGAAAATATACAAGTAATTCCTGCAGCTCAATTCCAGAAAAATAAATGACCCAATCAAAAAATGGGCCAAAGAACTAAATAGACATTTCTCCAGAGAAGACATATAGATGGCTAACAAACACATGAAAAGATGCTCAACATCACTCATTATCAGAGAAATGCAAATCAAGACCACAATGAGGTACCATTTCACACCACTCAGAATGGCTGCTATCCAAAAGTCTACAAGCAATAAATGCTGGAGAGGGTGTGGAGAAAAGGGAACCCTCTTACACTGTTGGTGGGAATGCAAACTAGTACAGCCACTATGGAGAACAGTGTGGAGATTCCTTCAAAAACTGGAAATAGAACTGCCTTATGACCCTGCAACCCCCTGCTGGGCATACACACCGAGGAAACCAGAATTGAAAGAGACACGTGTACCCCAATGTTCATCATAGCACTGTTTATAATAGCCAGGACATGGAAGCAACCTAGATGTCCATCAGCAGATGAATGGATAAGAAAGCTGTGGTACATATACACAATGGAGTATTACTCAGCCATTAAGAAGAATACATTTGAATCAGTTCTAATGAGGTGGATGAAACTGGAGCCGATTATACAGAGTGAAGTAAGCCAGAAAGAAAAACACCAATACAGTATACTAACACATATATATGGAATTTAGAAAAATGGTAATGATAACCCTGTATGCGAGACAGCAAAAGACACGCAGATGTACAGAACAGAATTTTTGACTCTGTGGGAGAGGGAGAGGGCGGGATGATTTAGGAGAGTGGAATTGAAACATGTATATTATCATGTAAGGAACGAATCGCCAGTCTAGGTTGGATGCAGGATACAGGATGCTTGGGGCTGCTGCATTGGGATAACCCAGACGGATGGTATGGGGAGGGAGGTAGGAGGGGTGTTCAGGAGTGGGAACTTATGTACACCTGTGGTGGATTCATGTTGATGTATTGCAAACCAATACAGTATTGTAAAGTAAATAAATAAATAAAAATGTGTTGCAGATATACTTTACTACATGATGACTGTAAATAATACTGTATTATATATTTGAAAGTTGCTAGGAAAGTAAATCTTAAGAGTTCCATGACAAGAAAAAATTAAAACTATGTGTTTCAATGGATATTAACTATACTTATTTTGGTAATCATTTTGCAATATCGCCTTTTACTGAATCATTATGTTGTACACCTGAAATTAAAGTCATGTCAATCACTCTCAATTTAAAATAACTCTAGTATTCTTGCCTGGAGAATTCCAAGGACAGAGGGAGCCTGGCAGGCTACAGTCCGTAGGGTCATGAAACATGACTCAGCAACTAAAATGAAAACAACAGCCCTTTTCATAGGGTTGGGTGTTGGGGGGAAATGGAGAATGACTGCTAATAGGTATGGAGTTTCTCTTGAGAGTAAAGAAAATGTTCTAAAAAAATAAATAAATAAAATAACTGCATTTTGTCAATTCAAAACTCACTTTTTAAAACACAAGACAAAAATATGTCGAATGAGAAAGAGAAAAAGAGATTTTGGCATTAATGAATAGCCAAATAAAGCAGGAATGACCATACTAAGGTTAAGAAGAAATGGTTTTTAATAATTAACAGTTTAAAAGAAATAATAAGAATGAAATGTTTTGCATGCTAAGTCACTTCAGTCATGTACAACTCTTTGTGACCTATGGATCGTAGCCCACCCAGTTCATGCCCATGGGATTGTCTAAGCAAGAATATTAGACTGGGTTGCCATTTCCTCCTCCAGGGAAATGCTCTATATTGGATAAAAAAAGTAAATCCTCAAGAAGCAATACAATTATACAGGTATATATACTTAGCAACAGAGCCCCAAAATATATAAGGCAAATAATGAAAGACCTAAAACGATAAACAGAGAGTTCTACAATAATAGTTGTTGTTCAGTCCCTCAGTTTCAGCATCAGTTCTTCCAATGAATATTCAGGGTTGATTTCCTTCAGGATTGACTGGTTTGATGTCTTTGCTGTCCAAGGGACTCTCAAGAGTCTTCTCCAGCATCACAATTTGAAAGCATTAATTCTTTGGCACTCAGCCTTCTTGATGGTCCAACTCTCACATCTGTACATGACTAGTGGAAAAACCACAGCTTTGACTAGACAGAGCTTTTTAGAGAAGTGATGTTTCTGCTTTTGAATATGCTGTCCAGGTTTGTCATAGCTTTCCTTCCAAGGAGCAAGCATCTTTTAATTTTGTGGCTGCAGTCACTGTCCACAGTGATTTTGGAACTCAAGAAAATAAAATCTGCCCTGTTTTCAATTTTTCCTCATCTATTTGCCATGAAGTGATGGGACCAGATGCCATGATCTTAGTTTTTTGAATGTTAAGTTTTAAGCCAGCTTTTTTACTCTCTTTCACCCTCATCATAAGAAAGACCAGAAAATGAGCCCCCCCCAGGTCAGTAGATATCCAATATCCAATGGGGAAGGGTGGATAAACAGTGCCAGAAGAAATGAAGAGGCTGGGCCAAAGCAGAAATGACACCCAGTTGTGGATGTGTCTGGTGGTGAAAGTAAAGTGTGATGTTATAAAAAATAAAACTGCATAGAAACCTGGAATGTTAGGTCCACGAATCAAGGTAAATTGGATGTGGAAAAGCAGGAGATGGCAAGAGTGAATATCAACATTTTCGATATCATGAACTGAAATGGGCAGGAATGGGTGAATTTAATGCCGATTACCATTATATCTAGACTCTTGAGAGTCCCTTGGACTGCAAGGAGATCCAACCAGTCCATTCTGAGGGAGATAAGCCCAGGGATTTCTTTGGAAGAAATGACGCTAAAGCTGAAACTCCAGTACTTTGGCCACCTCATGTGAAGAGTTGACTCACTGGAAAAGACTGTGATGCTGGGAGGGATTGGGGGCAGGAGGAGAAGGAGACGACAGAGGATGAGATCGCTGGATGGCATCACTGACTCGATGGACGTGCGTCTGAGTGAACTCTGGGAGTTGGTGTTGGACAGGGAGGCCTGGCGGGCTGCGATTCATAGGGTTGCAAAGAGTCGGACACGACTGAGCGACTGAACTGAACTGAGCCATTATATCTAGTACTGTAGGTAAGAATCCCTTAGAAGGAATAGAGTAGCCCTCATAGTCAATGAAACAGTTCAAAACGCTGTACTTGGGTGCAATCTCAAAAACAACAGGATGATCTTCATTCATTTCCAAGGCAAACCACTCAATATCACATAATCTTAACTGGTTGTCTTCAGATGGTGGTATAGATCATTGGTGCTGCTATTGGTGATGCTGTTTCTTAGGTTTTCTACTGAAAAACACACACTCTTCCTTGCTCTCTTTTATAGCAGAATTCTTAATCTTTTGAGTTTTCTCTTCTTAAAACTAACCAAACTTGCTGCTAGAAACTTCTTTTCTGCCTTCCAGAAAATAGCAGAGGCTTGTGAACAGACTCCCTGCTGGAGTCATAAAGAGGGTCAGCAGGACTACATCACCCCTAACGTCCTCTGAAATTCTTATCTACTGCATTCACTTTCTCCTCTCTGGCCCAGTCATGGGGGGCCTGCTGTAGCACTCTGGTTGCTGCTAGAAAGAAATGAGTTTCTCCAGCTGCAACCCACTCAACTAAGGTGATCAGGCACTCACTCACTGCTTTCCATCTCCTCCACAGGAGAGGATGCTGCCAGCACACAGCTCAGTCCCTGGTAGTGGGGTGAGGGGAGGGGTCTGTGGTGTTCTCTCTCCACTGCATCTAAATTCATATCCTTCTTGCTCTGATGCTACACTGGATTTGTCCATCAGACATGCTAGACTTCTAGAAATTCCCTCTCATGTGTGGATATCTGCCAAGGTCATCACTCTCCATGTTTCTACCCTGATGGCAGGAAGGGGTAATGGGGCAATTTCACCAACCCCTTTGCATCTTCAGCCCTTACTGAGATCTGTCTGTCCATTTTCAGGTGCACAGGTGGCCCCACTGCTTCCACTGAAGCATTTTACTCATGGATAAATCTCCAATTGTTATTGTTCAGCTGTTCAGTGTTGTCTGACTCTTTTGAACCCACGGACTGCATCATGCCAGTCCACTATCTCCTGGAGTTGCTAAAATTCATGGGCATTGAGTCGGTGATACTATCTAACCATCTCTTCTGCTGCTGCCACCTTCTCATTTTGCACTCAGTCTTTCATAGTATCAGGGTCTTTTCCAATGAGTCAGCTCTTCACATCAGGTGGCCAAAGTATTGGAGCTTCAGCTTCAGCATCAGTCCTTCCCCTGAATATTCAGGGCTGATTTCCTTTAGAATTGACTGGTATGACCTCTTTGCTGTCCAAGGGATTCTCAAGAGTCTTCTCTAGCACCACGGTTTGAAAGCATCAATTTTTCAGTGCTCAGCCTTCTTTATGGCCCAGTCTCACATCCATACATGACTACTGGAAAAACCATATTTTTGATTATAGGGACCTTGGGGCTTCTCAGGTGGTGCTAGTGGTAAAGAACCCACCTGCCAGTGCAGGAGACATAAAAGATGCAGGTTCGATCTCTGGGTCAGGAAGATCCCCTGGAGTAGGGCATGGCAATCTACTCCAGTATTCTTGCCTGGAGAATCCCATGGACACAGGAGCCTGGCGAGTTAGAGTCCACAGGGTCTCACAGAGTTTGACACGACTGAAATGACTTAGCACACATACATGCACAAATGGACCTTTGCTGGCAAAGATCTCTAATTGGTTGTTATTAAAGAGGGAAGAGAAAGGAGGACCATTTTAAGTTACCATGCAGCTGACACCTCTCATCTTCTCAATTTTCTTATTACTTACACCTGTTTTATTACTTCTTTTTGATGGTTTCCCCAGAGTTCTCAATATGCAATTAATTCAGGTCCATTTTAAAATAATCCAGTACTATTTCATATGAAGCACAAGTACCTTGTAACAAAGTATATCTAAGGTCTCTCTCCCCTTAATAATAGCATTGTATCTCACTTTCCATAAAATATACTCACAAAGTACATTGCTGCTATATTTTGAAAATTGGAAAAGGAATGTGTCAAGGCTGTACACTGTCACCCTGCTTATTTAACGTCTCTGCTGAGGACATCATATGAAATACCAAACTGGATGAAATCACAAGCTGGAATCAAGATTGCTGTAGAAATATCAATAGCCTCAGATACACAGATGATACTTCTTTAATGACAGAAAGTAAAGAAAAATTAAAGAGTCTCTAGATGATGGTGAAAGAGGAGAGTGAAGAGACTGGCTTAAAATTCAACATTCAAAAAACTAAGATCATAGCATCCAATCCAATCATTTCATGGCAAATAGATGGGGGGAAGTGGAAACAGTGGCAGATAATATTTTCTTGGGCTCCAAAGTCAATGTGGATGGTGACTCAAGTCATAAAAGATGCTTGCTCCTTGGAAGGAAAGCTATGACAAACCTAGACAACATATTAAAAAAGCAGAGACATCACTTCTCTAAAAAGGTCTGTCTAGTCAAAGCTATGGCTTTTCCCATAGTCATGTATGGATTTGAGAATTGGACCATAAAGAAGTGTGAGCGCCGAAGAAATGATTCTTTCAAACTGTGATGCTGGAGAAGAGTCCCTTGGACTGCAAGGAGATCAGACCAGTCAATTCCAAAGAAATCAACCCTGAATATTCATGGGAAGTACTGATCCTCCAACACTTTGGCCACCAGAGGGGAAGAGCCAACTCATTGGAATAAACCCCTGATACTGGGAAAGCTTGAGGTCAGGAGAAGTGGGTGACAGAGGATGAGGTGCTTGGATGTCATTGACTCAATGGACATGAGTTTGTTCAAACTCCAGGAGATAGTGAAGGATAGCAAAGCCTGGCATGCTATAGTCCATAGGGTTGCAACTAGTTATATGAGACTTAGCAACTGAACAAAAATGAACAACTCGTTTGCCTCTCACACTAATAGAACCACAGCAGTTTATTCTGAATAAAATAAGCTCAGTCATGCTCCTTTAGCAACTATTTCATTCCTTGAGTAAGGAGTGCCTTGCTCTGTACCTCCGTCTTCCTGCTAAGGTTTCTGAAAGGCTCTTCTTTATATGGAATGAAAGAATGACAAATAATTGCAAATCTGAGATCAGCTTATCTGATCTTTAATTTTTCAAGTGAACAATGTATGTCTTAGTGAGTTTGCTGCTGCTGCTGCTGCTGCTAAGTCACTTCAGTCGTGTCCGACTCTGTGCGACCCCATAGACATCAGGCTCCCCCGGCCCTGGGATTCTCCAGGCAAGAACACTGGAGTGGGTTGCCACTTCCTTCTCCAATGCATGAAAGTGAACAGTGAAAGTGAAGTTGCTCAATCGTGTCTGACTCTTAGCGACCCCATGGACTGCAGCCTACCAGGCTCCTCCATCCATGGGATTTTCCAGGCAAGAGTACTGGAGTGGGGTGCCATTGCCTTCTCTGCTTAGTGAGTTTAACTATCACCAATTCATCAGTACAAGACCTTATCTGAGAATTCAGCATTTTTGACTCTCAGTTTAGCAATATCACACATCTAATGGAATTCCGATTGATGTCCAAATGACCAGGAGTGCATCAGCATTAAAGCCTCCACAACCAAAGAGGAATGCACCTTGTCTTGGCAAGAGTTGTAGAATGGAGCTATTCTAAAACTATTTTTGTATATTTTTCTTTAAAATAATAAGTTATTTTTGAAGAAGTTCTAGGTTCACACAAAACTGGGCAACATGTATTCAATTCCCACATATCTCATCCTATACCCACAAAGCCCCTCCTATCAATAACCCTCACCAGTGTGGTGCATTTGTTTCAATGAACCAACTCTGACACATCAATATCAACCAAAGTCCACGGTTTACTAAAGTTTAACCCCTTATGTCATACATTCTATTATGGTTGCTGTTTAGTTGCTAAGTCACATCCAAGGTTACAGCCTTGAGACTGTAGGTCACCAGGCTCTTCTGTTCATGTTATTTTTCAGGCAAGAATACTGGAGTGGGTTGCCATTTCCTTCTCCAGTGGATAGTCCCCACCTGAGGATCCAACCCATTTCTCCTGCATCGCAGTCAGCTTTTTACCGCTGAGCCACCAGAAAGCCCACACAATATATTCTTGTTGCTTACATATTTTATTTGTACTAGTTTATATCTCTTAACCCCAACCAACAAATTATCCATGCCCACTTCCCTGTCCCCTTTGAAAACCATTAGTTTGTTTAATATGTCTGTGAGTCTGTTTCAGCTTTGCAGACACATTCATTTGTTAAATACCACTTTTCTTCCATCCATTCGCTGATGGACATTGAGGATTTTCCACATCTGTCTAGAGTGAATAATGCCAGCTTGAACATGGGTGTGTAATATCTCCTTAGCATCATGATTTTACTTCTTTTACTAAATAGTCCAAAATGGGATTGCTAGGTCATGTGGTAATTTCATTCTTAGTTTTTTTATTTACCTCTCTTCTGTTTTCCATAGAAGCTGCACCATTTTGTCTTTTCACCAACAGCATACAAGGATTTCATTTTCTTCAAATCCTTGCCAACACTTTTTTCTTTCTTATAATATTTAGCCTAACAGATGTAAGGAGCTATCTCATTGTGGTTCTGATTTTCATTCTCTGAAGATTATGGATGTTGAGCACTTTTTCATACACCTGCTTGCCATTCTTGTTTTTCTTTAGAGGTATGGCCCTTCTAGCCTTTTGCCCATATTTAAATTGGGGTAACAAGTTTTCTAACTTTTACTATTGAGTTTTAAGTGTTTCTATATATTTTGGGGATTAACCTCTTATCAGATATGACTTGCAGATATTTTTCTCCTGTTCTGTATGTTGTCTTTTAACCTTTTGACTGTTTTGCTTTCTGTGTAGATTTTTGTTTTTATTGTCCCACTTGTTTTGCTGCCTGTGTCATAAGCATGAAATCATTGTCAGAATCAGTGTCATGGAGATCATACCCTATCTTATCTTCTAAAGTTTTATAGTTTCAGGTCTTATATTTAGTCTTTAATTTATTTTTAGTTGACTTTTCTCTCTGGTGTAAAATAAGGGTCCAATTTTATTCTTTTGCACGAGTACCTATTTTTCCAGCATTATTCGTAGAAGAGCCTGTTTTTCCCCACTGGGGAAACTACTTTACAATATTGTATTGGTTTTGCCATACATCAACATGTATCCACCACAGGTACACACGTGTTCCCCATCCTGAACTTCCCTCCCTCTTCCCTCCCCGTACCATCCCTCTGGGTGGTCTCAGTGCACCAGCCCCAAGCATCCAGTATCATGCATTGAGCCTGGACTGGTGACTCATTTCATATATGATAATATACATGTTTCAATGCCATTCTTCCAAATTATCCCACCCTCCCCCTCTCCCACAGTGTCCAAAAGACTGTTCTATACATCTATGTATCTTTTGCTATCTTGCATACAGGGTTATTGTTACCATTTTTCTAAATACAATATATATGCATTAGTATACTTTATTGGTGTTTTTCATTCTGGCTTACTTCACTCTGTATAATCGGCTCCAGTTTCATCCACCTCATTTGAACTGATTCAAATGTATTCTTTTTAACAGCTGAATAATACTCCATTGTGTATATGTACCACAGCTTTCTTATCCATTCATCTGCTGATGGACATCTAGGTTGCTTCCATGTCCTGGCTATTATAAACAGTGCTATGATGAACATTGGGGTATATGTGTCTCTTTCAATTCTGGTTTCCTCGGTGTGTATGCCCAGCAGTGGGATAGCTGGGTCGGGTCATAAGGCAGTTCTATTTCCAGTTTTTGAAGGAATCTCCACACTGTTCTCCATAGTGGCTGTACTAGTTTGCATTCCCACCAACAGTGTAAGAGGGTTCCCTTTTCTCCACACCCTCTCCAGCATTTATTGCTTGTAGACTTTTGGATAGCAGCCATTCTGAGCGGTGTGAAATGGTACCTCATTGTGGTCTTGATTTGCATTTCTCTGATAATGAGTGATGTTGAGCATCTTTTCATGTGTTTGTTAGCCATCTATATGTCTTCTCTGGAGAAATGTCTATTTAGTTCTTTGGCCCATTTTTTGATTGGGTCATTTATTTTTCTGGAATTGAGCTGCAGGAATTACTTGTATATTTTCGAGACTAGTTGTTTGTCAGTTGCTTCATTTGCTATTATTTTCTCCCATTCTGAAGGCTGTCTTTTCACCTTGCTTAGAGTTTCCTTTGTTGTGCAGAAGCTTTCAGTTTTAATTAGGTCCCATTTGTTTATTTTTGCTTTTATTTCCAGTATTCTGGGAGGTGGGTCATAGAGGATCCTGCTGTGATGTATGTCGGAGAGTGTTTTGCCTATGTTCTCCTCTAGGAGTTTTATACTTTCTGGTCTTACATTTAGATCTTTAATCCATTTTGAGTTTATTTTTGTGTATGGTGTTATAAAGTGTTTCATTTATTAGTTCTTACCAGGATTTTACCACGGAATCTTTATGGTTTTCTTCATATAAGAGCATGTCATCTGTGAACAGATATAATACTAGCTCTTCCTTCTGATTTGAATGCCTTTTACTTCTTTTTCTAATTTCTCTAACCATGATTTCTAATATGATGTCATGTATCAGTGGTGAGAGTGGACATCCTTCCTTGCTCCAGAGCTTAGAGAAAGAGTTTTCAGCTTTTTGAAGTCTATGATTCTAAGTACTGGTCTTCATATGGACTTATTATTCCTAGTCTGTTGAGGTTTTTTGTAATGAAAGCTTGTTGAAGGCTGTCAAATGCTTTTACTACATCTGTTGAGAAAAATCATGTGATTTTTATTCTTTGTTGTGGCAATGTTGTATATCACACTGAATTTTGTATGTTGAAGCAGTCCTTCATGACAGGGATAAATCCTGAATAGCTATGATGTATAGTCCTTCTAATTTGCTGTTGAACTTGTGAGCCTCTGTCCTTGTCTTTCCTTCTGGTTTTGATGTAGCTGAATTCACACTCACTAAGAGAACATAAATCTTTCTACTGGTTTCCAGATTGTTTTTTTTTTTTACAAAAAGAATTTGTTCATGTTGCTTTGAATCAATATGGCCACAGGGGAAAGTGTAGTTTAGCACTTCCTATAACGTCACATTACAGATGTTATTCCTTGTGTACATTTTGTCAGACTGTGTACTTAAGAAATTGACCCGTTTCAATTAAGACATCAAATTGGTGGACATAGAGCCATTCAGAATACTCTTTCCTTATCTTTTTTATGTGCATGGCATTAAAGAGATGACTTCCCATTTCAATGATAACTTCTGTAATTTCTGTCTTATAGCTTTTTGAGGATTCAGTTCAGTTCATTTCAGTTCAGTCACTCATTCAGGTCTGACTCTTTGCAACCCCACGGACTGCAGCACACCAGGCTTCCCTGTCCATCACCAACTGCCTGAACCTACTCAAACTCATGTCCATCATGTTTTTGAGGGTAATCTAGCTACAGATATATCAATTATATTCAAATTTTCAAAGAACTAGCATTGGTTTCTTTGATTCTATCTAGTGATTTCCTTTATACAATCTCATTGATTTCTATTCTGATTTTCAATTGTAGTTTTCCTGGCTTACTTTGACTTTGAGCTTCCCTTGTGACATGGCAGTAAAGAATCTGCCTGCCAAAGTAGGATATCAGGGTTCAATCCCTGGGTGGGGAAGAACCCCTGGAGAAGGAAATGGCAACTCACTCCAGTATTCCTGGCTGAGATATCCCATGGACAGAGGCGCCTGGGCCACAGTCCATGGAGTTGCAAAGAGCTGGACATTACTGAGCAACTAAACAACACTCAGTGATCTCCATAATCCCTATAGGATGAAGATGCTCCTGAAAACAATTTCTTTCACTTTCAAGTCCAAACCTCAAGTAACTCATGGTAACATGCTGCCAAGGGAGCTTTTCTACTCTCATTCCCTCTGTCTTTCTCTGTGCATATGAGGACCATGTGACATCTTTGCCTCTTTTTTCTTTCCTCCCTTATCTGCAATATGCACAAAAGAAGGAAAGCTTCATTATGGCTTACCAAGATATGTGTTTTATTAGAAACAGGCATAGCAGAAATAGCTCTGCATTGTACAGAGAGTAATCTTGTTTTATTTGGCTAGAGTATATAGTCCTATGCATGTAGAACTATTCAACATCAGATAATTATGTGCATTATCTGGAACCCAATACAGATGTTACAGAGTATGAAGAACAGCAGATACATTTCTGCAGTGAAATTGCACAATGAATGAAGAGAGGTCAGAGCAGGCAGTCTCCAGGAAGATGAGGGGAAGCAGGTGAATGATGCCGCAGATGAGAGGGAGTTGAAGACAACATCACTGAAGAAGCCAGATGATATAACATTCTTCACACAGGAATTAAACAAAGCCGGTAAAACGGTGGCAAAGAAACTAACCCATTGACAACTGGGGTGATGTCGAGGTCCTTTGGGTCAACCACAGATTTCAAGTTAAATTTTTGTAAAATTGTGGTCAGGAATAAAAACAGCTCCATGTGGGCCAGGCCCTTTCCCAAACAAATACATTTTCCTGAAAATAACAAACACAGAGAGTACATATTCCTTGAACTCTGTCTTTCTGGCTGTTGCTGCTGCTGCTGCTAAGTTGCTTCAGTCGTGTCTGACTCTGTGCGACCCCATAGATGGCAGCCCACCAGCACCCCCCCCCCCAATCCCTGGGATTCTCTAGGCAAGAATATTGGAGTGGGTTGCCATTTCCTTCTCCAATGCATGAAAGTGAAAAGTCAAAGTGAAGTTGCTCAGTCATGTGCGACTCTTAGCGACCCCATGGACTGCAGACTACCAGGCTCCTTCGTCCATGGGATTTTCCAGGCTAGAGTACTGGAGTGGGGAGATTATTTACTTAGCCATTTGATGAATGTTTGAATGGATGGATGGAAAGCAGGATGACTAGGGAGACTGATGGACAAAAGGTGGACACATATGCTATCCACCTGACATCTTACCATAGCAAATAAAATATCACTCTTTCAACAAATATTTACTGACTATTCCAAACACTTTATTAAATTATTCACATATTATAGCCACAATTTCATATTTTCAAGTTTCTATCCATCTTTTTCTAGAAAGTCACATATACTGGCTACATTTTCTGATCCTAATTTAGTAGTCCCACATGTTTCTTTCCATTCTTCACAGCGTCTCTTCTCTGCACTAAGTATACCTACTCTTCATCAGCCTCCAACACACCTTGAGGTTTTATAACACACGGTTCTTTTTGGCTAAGATATGGTTCTCTTACATTTTCAGGTTCCAGCTCAAGTTTTATTTCTAGGTTTGAAATAACTGGGTCACCTCTCCAAAGCTCCAGTAATCTAGCCCAATAATGACGATGTCTCATGGGGAGGGAAAATGCGTGGGCATTGGGATTACTGTCCCTCATCATGGAGAAAGCATTTCTACCAGCCCCACAGGATTACTATGTAACTCCCAACTGATCCTTAGAAGGTATCTTGTCCTCTAAAGGATTGAGGGGAAAAAAAATTATTACCTGTAGAGAAAGCCATGAAATAGTCACTCTTTCTAAAGTTGCCACTCTCATCCAGGAAGTGGCCAGGATCAAATACCTCAGGGTTGGGGAATTCTTTGCCATCATGTAGCACAGAAGTCAGTGATGTTAATATATTTGTGCCCTGGAAAGAACAGATGAAGATAAACTAAACTATGGAGAAGTCAGGAAGCTAGAAGAAATGCTGCAAATCATTTAGTCCATTCTAAGGATTAATAATAAGGAATCCTAACTCCAAAGAAAGGCAGTGGTATTTTGATGCAGACAGAACATATAAAAACAAGGATAACTTTAAGACTAGTGGCAGTGATGCTGCTAAAGTGAACTTCAACAGCATCTGAAAACCTTGGTATCTGGGTCCTAGGGTGTCAGACCTTATGAATCCAATCTGCTAATCACCATATTTGGATACTAGTGTCTGTTCCCACCAGATACTTTATCATTTCAATTCTCACTTATCTCATATTTGGATTATGGTTTAAAATGGAAGTCCCTATTGAGCTAGAGAGATCTGGAGTTACCTGTTCACAGTGTTTTTATAAATGGATATATGATTTTCTGTGATAATAAGTATGGTAACAAATATTAGTGTTTACCCTTGCCATGTAGACAATCTGTACTTATTTAAAAATTTATGGTAGGGCTTCTCTGGTAGCTCATTGGTAAAGAATCCACTTGCCAATGCAGGAGACACAGGTTCAACCCTGTCCAAGAAGATCCCACATGCTGTGGAGCAGATAAGCCAAGGCACCAAACTACTGAACCTGTGCTCTAGAACCTGGGAACCACAACTATTGAGCCAAATCGCCACAACTGGTGAAGCCCTTGGGCCCTAGAGCACATGCTCCACAATAGAAGTCATGCAAAATGGGAAGCCCATGCACTGCAATGAAGATGAACCCCCACTCGCCACAACTCGAGTAAAGCCCATGTGTAGCAAAAAAGACCCAACACAGCCAAAAATAAATAAATAAATAAATAAAAATTATTTAACAAAAATACAGTAGATGTCATCACAGATTAATCCTAGATTTGAAACACAGGAAGAATGATAAAACTAAAAAAATCATTTCATATCAATCAGGTTAGTATCATCAGTTTAAACAAGTTTTGCTAGCAAAGCTAAAACTGTTGGGTAAATGATTAAGAAACACTATACTCTCAAAGCCCTAATGTACCATGCAATAGATTTTGGTGTATTAAATGTAAAAAAAAGGACCTCTGCTCTGGAGCAATCTGGCAAATACCACTTTATCATGTGAGCAGCACTGCATAACAAATAATAATGGAATAAGTGATAGTATGGACCCTCACCTCATTTACAAAGGAAAAAAAAATAGAAAAGTTATTCCAAGAAAATTGGGATATTTTAAGCTTAACCAGTGTATTAGATAATATCATTGTTTCAGTGATAACACCTGTGTACACATGCTATTATTCCTCTGTATACAATAATCACTGTTATTGAGGCCTGCATACTGAAGTAAGGAGGCTTTGATGGATGGTTGGATATGGATACATAAGTGTTATTAATTGAAGAAATTTTCACATACTGCAATATAGTAAAATCATTCTGGCTTATCAATGATTTAACCTGAATTCTGCATTAACTAAAACAACCTGGTATGGTCTACCAAATATATGCTGTCCATGCTCCAGCTCAGTCACGTCCAACACTTTTTGTCCCCATGGACTGTAGCCCACCAGGCTCCTGTGGCAGGGTTTTCCAGGCAAGAATACTGGAGTGGGTTGCCATTTCCTTCTCCACGGGAGCTTTCTGACCCAGAGATTGAACTGGTTTTCCTGCATCTCCTGTACTGGTAACAGGATTATTTTACCACTAGGCCACCAGGCAAACTTTGCTAATTTGATTAAAAAAAAAAAAACAACAACAAAAGGTCCATAAAACATCATTCCCAATAGTGATATGTTAATCTCAACTCTCCTTCAGATCAGAAATAAATAAAGGATGATACAAAGATATTAACCCAGATAGCAGGATAATTTATATAGAAATTGCAATTAACTAGAGAGAAATTTTCAGAAATGATTTTAAATTTAGCAAGTTTGCTATATATAAGGTCATAAAAATGATAAAATAAGTTATATTTTGATATTAGATATAAAAATGGAAAAGGCATTTAAAAATTTATAACTACAATAACCACCTTGGGAAAACTATCCCCAAAATATTCAAGCCAATGCCTGGAATAAATTATTGAAAAACACTACAGAAAGCCCTTTAAAGCAGGGAGACTATATCATGTTCATATCATGATATTCAGTCTTTCTAAATTGATCTAAAATGTCACCATTTTAAAAGAAAATCCCTGCAGAGTATTTTGGTAAATGGACAAATTGATACTAACATTCAGTTGGAAATGTGGACAGCTATGGTTAGACAAACAATATAAAAGAAACAAAAAATGCGGAAGTCTTGCACTGCTACCTGTCAAAATCTGTCACAAAGTTTTACAGGTTAAGCTGGAAACAACACACAACCCATCAAGCCACCACACACAAGACTATTTTTTCTCTCACCTTGTGTTCATCGAGGGTTTCACCCATACTCTGTAAATAGGAACTATGAAACCAATGAGGTCAGTATAAGAGAAACCAGTCTTACCTTGGGGATGAGGTAGTTTCTGAATTTAATGTCATGGGTCACTGCATGGGGAAGACTGGTGGGGATCAGATCAATGTATCGCTGGATCTCATGGATCACGGCATCCGTGTAGGGCATGTGGCTCCTGTCCTGCATGCAGGGGCTCCGGTGTCTGCCAATGACTCGGTCAATCTCTCCCTGGACCTTAGCTGATAAGAGATAAGTAAGAAGGATGGAGAAAGAGGAAAATGCACACCCGTATTCCATACCAATTCAGGGATACATGAGGCATTATGAAGGTGTCCCAACAGCATTATGGACTGCCCTAGTGGTTCAGATGTTAAAGAATCTGCCTGCAATGTAGGAGACCTGGGTTCTATCCCTGGTTTGGGAAGATGCCATGGAGCAGGAAATGGGCTACTCACTCTAGCATTCCTTCCTGGAAAATCCTATGGACAGAGGAGCATGGTGGGCTACAGCCCATGGGGTCGCAAAGGGACACAATTGAATGACTAACACTTTCTTTCACTTTCAACATCATTATACATGTAAACTACAAGACCACAAACAAACCTAAACATAGAGAGGGTACAGACACATATAAGTCTCTTACAAGCCTGGCTTAAGATACATCTATACATATCTCTATATTAGCATACATGATAAAACAAAGACAAATGGTGGAATGTTTCAAGTATAAACAGAACATAAAGTCAAAAAATTACATTGGCAGACGAATGGATAAGAAAGTTGTTGTGCATATACACAATGGAGTATTACTCAGCCATTAAAAAGAACACATTTGAATCAGTTCTAATGAGGTGGATGAAACTGGAGCCTATTATTCAGAGTGAAGTAAGTCAGAAAGAAAAACACCAATACAGTATACTAACGCATATATATGGAATTTAGAAAGATGGTAATGATAACCCTGTATGCGAGACAGCAAAAAAGACACAGATGTAAAGAACTTTAGGACTCTGGGGGAAGGTGAGGGTGGGAAGATTTGAGAGAATAGCATTGAAACATGTATATTACTATATGTGAAATAGATCACCAGTCCAAGTTTGAAGCACGAAACAGGGCACTCAAAGCCGGTGCAGTGGGACAACCCAGAGGGATGGATTGGGGAGGGAGGTGGGGGGGGGGAGGTGGTTGTGATGTGAGACACATGTAAGACTGTGGCTGATTCATGTCATTGTATGGCAAAAACCACCACAATATTGTAAAGTAATAAGCCTCCATTTAAAATAAATTAATTTAAAAATATTGTCCTTCAAAAAACAAACAAGAATAAAATATTAATTTTATATCAAAATGATACAGGTTAAAATTTAACTTATATGTGTTTTATTGTATTTGTGTATTTTGCATGAATAGTTTACAATGGTAATCACTTTATCCTCCTATTGCCAAATGCCACCACCTTGAGCATTTTAGCAGTTTCTTCTGAAATTCACGTCCTATTTCTAAATAATGACTCTTTGTTTCTATTTTTAACTTGCAAATTGTAAAACAATAATCTGATGTCCTGGCATGAGAGTTGAGAATTTACATCTCCATCCCACACTCATACAATTTCACACACTCACACACACAAACACACACACAAATCCCCGTAGTCCATTTCCCAAATATATTTACATCACAATTTTTGGCTGTTAGAATATTCACTCTAACAGCATTCTGACTAAATAAACATTGCTTCCTGGTAAGACAATTATGATTATGTTCCTTTTTGGTACTTTCTTGGACCTAACCATATTATTTTAGTTCAATTCAAACAATTCTGTATCTTGATTTAGGATTATTTTCTAACATGGAAGCAGATGTTTCAAACTCCTAATAATAATTTACTTATTATGCAGAAACCACAGATACTCCATCACCTCTCTTTTGCTCTTGGTGTCTCCCCTCACACCTTCTTTATCCACCTAATCCATTTAGATGTGGATATTTTCCAGGCTTGCTATGTAGCAATAGCCCTGACACTTTCACTCTCCTTCATGAGCTTTTCAAATCCCTGGAGCCCATGACTTCCTCGACATGACTCAGGCATCTGGATGAGAAAGGGAAAAGAGTGGATAAAAACTGTGACAAGCATACAAGACAGAAAACACCCTTTAAAAATTAATGCTCAGTTTGATAGTTACTCTTGAATTCTGATGCTGTTGTGAACTCTAATATCTGTGATCTGCTACATCTCTCAGAAAGTTTTTGTGATTTTCTCTTTCATCCCGGTGTTCTGAAATTTCATGACCCTGCGTCTTGGGAAGGATGTTTTTATTTCATTCACTCTGTGAGACATGTTAAAATAATTTTCTGTCTAGGTGGCAAAACTTGGAGGTCTTTTCTCCAGAGTGCTCACTCTCTGGAGTTTTTCTCTGGCAGCTGAATTTCAAGAAGCAGAATGGAGAAAGGAACTAAGAATCTTTGAAATCAAGATGTGGATTCTTCCCTAATCTTTCCTCTACGCTGTGACCTCACTCTTTTCCCCTGTCTCTGCCAAGCGTCCTGAGTGTAGGGCCTGTTAGATTCCATTTCTCTAGATAGTAAACCTCTCTCATCCTATTGGAGAATCAAAGTTACCTGATAAAAAGAGTTATCAAAGACTCATGGCTGGGAGAGCTACTTTTATCAGCCTTTGTCTCCCTCCATCTTTTTTGAAACTAGGTACTTCTAAATTCAGAAACTTAAGGACTAAAAGAACATAAATGACTTCTCCTCATTTGATGATACCACTCTCATGGTTGAAAGTGAGGAGGAGCTGAAGAACTTCTTGATGAGGGTGAAAGGGGAGAGTGATAACGTCAGCTTAAAACTCAACCTTCAAAAAACTAAGATCATGGAATCCAGTCCCATCACTTCATGGCAAATAGAAGGGGGAAAAGTGAAAGTAGTGACAGATTTTATTTTCTTAGGCTCCAAAATCACTGCAGATGGTGACTGCACCCACGAAATTAAAAGACACTTGCTTCTTGGAAAGAAAACTATGACAAACTATGACAAACCAAATGACATCACATTGCCGACAAAATTCTATATAGTCAAAGGTATGTCCTTTCCAGTAGTCACGTATGGAGGTGAGAGTTGGACCATAAAGAAGGCTGAACACTGAAGAACTGACGGTTTTGAATTGTGGCGCTGGAGAAGACTCTTGAGAGTCCAAGGGACTCTACAAGGAGATATAACCAGTTAACCCTAAAGGAAATCAACCCTGAATATTAAAAGGAAGGACTGATGCTGAAGCTGAAGCTTCAATACTCTGGCTACCTGATGCGAAGAGCCAACTCATTGGAAAAGACCCTGATGCTGGGAAAGATTGAGGCCAAAAAGAGAGAGGAGCAGCAGAAGATGGGATGGGTAGATAGCATCACGGACTCGATGGATATGAATTTGAACAAACTCTGGGAGATACTGAAGGACAGGGTAGCCTGACATGCTGCAGTCCATGGAGTTGCAAAGAGCTGGACACAAGTTGGTGATTGAACAACTACTCCATCCTCTCTACTGTCTTCATTGTCACCCCTCAGTATGCCCTCTGTGTTTCAGAAATTTGTTGAATATTTGTTGGCTGCTTCTTTACCTCCTCTTTTCCAACTTTAAAAGGCTAATTCTTTTATGATATAATCATTTCAGGGCTAGTCTGACACTAATCAAGGTAATGTATGTTTCTAAACCATGATGCGTAACCATAAGCCTTTAAAAATTAATTTCCAACAAAAAGTTCTTGTGAAAGATAAAATTCTTGGCTCCTCAAAACGCATTTTTTTTTAGCAATAACCACTTTTCTGAAAAGGAACAAATGGACTAGTACAATTTCTTTACATAAATATCTTAAGCCAATTTATTGTCAATCTAACTCTTTAGAGAACCTCTTAGACTGTGGAAATTATATCAGGCAGCTTCATTAAAGTTCTATGATTTCTAGTTATGCTTCAATAAGGAGCATTTCCATTTCCCCAACACTGGCTTTATTTTTTTGTTTTGTTTTGTTTTTATTTTTAGCAACCCTCCACAGCACGTAGGATCTTGGCTCTCCAAACTAGGATTGAACTGAGTAGTCCTCAGACACTGGTGTTTGGAACATCGCATTTTCAGAATGAAGGTACATCACAGTTACATTTCCATAATAAAACCAATATGCAGCTCCAGGTCAATTGATGCTGGCCATGCCTGCTACACATGACCTCCCATGAAATTCAGATGCTGCTGTGTTGATGTTCTTACCATTCACAGAGTCTTCACTTCTCTTAGTCGTCTTCTTATATTATGTAAAGATGTCACATTACTATCCCGTCATTAAATTTGAAAACAATGAAGCTGCTCAGAGACTTAAATAGTCTCCTGAGAGAAACAAGGTGGAATACATTCAAGCATCTTTCTCTCATCTCTTCTGAAATCACCCTGCCCACCATGTGACCTGTGGTGTTTTGGCAGGTCACCCTGTGACCTCAGGGTGTTTCAGCAGGAGGAGGAGCCCATATCTCAGTGTGGTGCTTGTCGTCTCTGTCCCAGCTATAAACAAATCCAATATAGTGTTTGCCAAGTTTTCAACAGTATATGCCAGTTCTTGATTGTGCTTTTCCTAGAAATAATTTAATTAAAAAGTTACAAAGTATACAAAAAAGGAAGAAGCATGGACCACTAACAGCTAAAAAACCAAATTTTTAAATTTACCAAAGTTTGAATAGTAGACAATGGGAAACTCAAGAAAGAAACAGCAAGCCTGAAGAAAGAATAAAAATTTGCAGTGTGGTTATCAGAAAGAAAAAATAATAAAGAAAAATTAATAGATCCTAAAGGACCCATGGAACTCAATCAATTGTACTAACATCCACTTTATAAAGTCCCAGAAGAGAGATCGGGAAGGAATAAGTATTTGAAATAAGAATGACTGAAAACTTCCAAAATTTTGCAAAGTACATGAATCTATAAATTCAAAAAGCTAAACAAACTCCAAGAAAGATAAAACCAAACAGACTCACAGTAAGGCATATTTTAATAAAACTGTCAAAAGCCAAAGCAAAGGAGAGAATGTTCAAAGCATCAAGAGAATAGTAACTTGTCATATACAAAGGATCATCAATATGATAACATTTCATGTTTTCCACAGAAACTGTAGAGGCCAAAAATCAGTGGAAAGATATATTTTAAATCTTGAAGGTAATTATGTCCACCAAGACTTTTGTATGTGGCAAAACTATCCCTCCATAAAATAGGAGATATAGGACACCCTAAAATAAAGGCTAAAGTGTTCCTGGTTAACAAAACCAAAGATAGAAGATGATAATTCAAAGCCAGATTGATAAAGTTCCTTGTTAAAAATAAGCATGTAGGCAAATAGAAAAGCAAAAACCACTATCGTTGTTGTTCAGTCACCAAGTCGTTTCCGACTCTTTGGGACTCCAAGGACTGCAGTACACCAGGCTTCCCTCTCTTTCACCATCTCCTGGAATTTGCACAAGTTCGTGTGTACTAAATCAGTGATACCATTTATCCTCTGAGATGATTCATCCTCCAATCATCTTATCCTCTGTGACCCTTCTTTCCTTCTGCTGTCACTATTTCCCAGCATCAGGGTCTTTTCCAATGAGGTGGCCGAAGTACTGGAGCTTTGGGTTCATCATCAGTCCTTCCAATGAATATTCAGAGTTGATTTCCTTTAAGATTGACTGGCTTGATCTCCTTGCTATCCAAAAAACTCTCAAGAGCCTTCTCCAGCACCACAGTTAGAAAGCATCAATTCTCCAGCACTCTGCCTTCTTTATTGTCCATCTGTCATGTCCATACATGACTACTGGAAAAACCATAGCCTTGACTACATGGCAAAGTAATGGCTCGGCTTTTTAATATGCTATCTAGGTTGGTCATAGCTTTCATGGCTGCAGTCACCATCCAGTGATTTTAGATACCAAGAAGAAGAAATCTGTCACTGCTTCTATTGTATTCTAGCAGAAAAGCCTCATTTCATTTTCTAAATTATGTAAAAGTTTATTTTAAAAATCATTATAAATAGATGATTCTAGGTACAAAATATAGAGATATAATTTTGTACACCAATGAAATAAGGGGGTGAAGTTGAATTGGAGCAGAGTTACTGTATGTGATTTGAAGCTACTGAGGAATCAGTTCACACTGAATTGTTATGAATTTAGAATGGCAACAATAATCTCTTTTATAAGTACTGAAACGTTAATTTTAAAATACACAAAAAATTTGAATGGAAATTAAAAAGGTACACTAGAAAAAAGTTGATCAAACAAAAATAAGGCTATACTGAAGGAATTGAGAAGCAAAACTTAAAAATACATTAGAGGAAAAAATTATAGGGCAGAAATAAATCCTTAGTATTACTGATCTCTTTGATTGAAACTCACAATTTAAGACAGATATTGAAGGAATAAAATTTTAAACTGTGTATAGAAATATTTCACTACATATATAAAAGAAGGAAATCCTGCAATCTGTGACAAGATGGATGGGCCTTGTATTTATTATGCTAAGTAAAATAAATTAGATACAGAAAGACAAATACCATGTGATCAAATTTATACGTGAAATATTCTAAAAACTTGATCTCAGAGAGAACACATTGGTAGCTACCAGCGAAGGGAGAAGAGGTCAAAATGAATGAAGGGAATCAAAGGTACAAATGTCCAGTTATAAAATAAATAAGTCCTGGTGATGTAATACACAGCATGATGACTGTAGTTAATAACATACTGCCTATTTGAATTGCTGAGAGTAAATCCTAAGATTTATAAGCAAAAAATCTAAAACTATGTGTGGTAATAAATGTTAATTATACATATTGTAGTAATCATTTTGTATAATATGGAATCATTATATGGTACAGCTATAACTAATTGTTATATGACTGTACATGTTACAGGTCAACTATTCTCAACAAAAAAACCCTGTATGTTGTAAAAGAAACTCACTTGAGATGCTAAAATACAAATATATTGAATGAGAAAGAAGGAAAGAGATTTTGTAAGCTATGAGTAGCCAAATAAAGCTAGACTGGCTATATTGATATTAGAAAAAAATTATCAAAAATAGTTTAAAGAGAAAAAATAAGAATGGGATCCTTTATACTGACTAAAAAGGTGAATTCATCAAGAAGTTATATGATTATAAATATGTATTCATCAAGCAACAGAGCCCCCAAAATATATGAAGCAAACATTGAAAGACCCAATAAGATAAATGCAGAGTTCTACAGTAATCATGCAAGACTTCAATATCCAACTTTCAATAATGTATAGTACTACTAGACAAAAGATTGGTGAGCAAACATAAAAACTTGAACACTAGAATCAACTATACTCACAGACATAGAAGGAAAACTTCAGTCAACAACAGCAGAATATACATGCTTCTCCAGTGTACATACCACATTCTCCACATGTTAGATCATAAACAATTCTCAACAAACTCAAAAAGATTAAAAAAATGATACAACTTATCTTCTCTGACCACAGTAAAATGAGGCTAAACATTAATAGAGGAAAGAAAGAAAATGAAGTCATGTCTGACTCTTTGCAACCCCATGGCCCGCCAAATTCCTCTGTCCATGGGATTCTCCAGGCAAGAATAATGGAGTGGGTTGCATTTCTTTCTCCAGGGGAATCTTCCTGACCCAGGGATTGAACCTGGGTCTCCTGCATTGCAGGCAGACTCTATGGTTTGAGCCACCTGAGAATCCCCTAAACATCAATAGCAGAATGAAAAATTAAAAATTCACAAATTTATAAATGTAGAAAAATGAATCTGATAGTTCTACATGTAAAGACCTTGGAAGCTTCAACTCCATTCCTAAAAACAATTAAAAAGCTGAGCAGACTGAAAAATAAATTTTTCAAAGACTCTTAAGAGTGTTGAGCACAAAGGGAACACCAATGCCCCCTAGATTGGAGAGGTTGACAGGGGAATACAGGGAGTCAGACTTACCAAAAGGAGCTTCAGTGAGTGAAAAGAACCATGAGAACAAGTATCAGGGAAGGAAAAATCTGAATTGTAATAGATAAATCACTCAAGGGTTAGCATGAACAACTTTGAGAGACAGGGTGACCCCATCTTCCAGGGGCCATCAAATTTTTTTGAGATTTATCTCTAGGAGTTTTAGCAAGTTCTCAAAGTATAACTGGAGAAAAAAATCCTTTATGCTTCCAGCAGGGGAAGGGCAAAAGGAGTGTTTTTAAAATATATCAGAGCACTCTATTCTTAACAAACCTTGCCCTCAACAGAAACTAGCTAAATCAATAGCCTCACCTGCTGGGGTATTATCAGAGCCTAACTGACTGAAGGAAAAGGAAATACTCAATCCAGTCAGCTCTAGCATTCCATGTGAGGGAAGAAAAATATTCAACTCTAGTCTACTAAACCTATTGTCTCCCACCTAAGGAAGGAGAAAAACACATGTAAAGCTCACAGTCCAGAGGCAAAATTTCATTTAATGTATGAGACCGATTCATAGGACAATAGAATGTTTCCCCTCCTCCCATGTCACCATCACCTTACTAAATGACTATTTGTAACAGTTCCTTTCACCAAGCACATCATGTTCACCATTCCACGAGAAATTACAAGGCATACCAGAAGGCAAAAACCAGAATTTGAGAGAGCAAGCATCAAAACCAGACATGACAGGGATGTGGAATTATCAGATTAGAACATAAGATTATATTCTTCTGCTCATGGATTTAATGGATAAAGTAGAAACCATGCAAGAACAGATGGGGAATGTAAGGAAAGAGATAGAAATCCTAAGAATGAATCAAAGAGAAATGCTAGAGATAAATACACTGTAACAGAAATAAAGAAAGCCTTTGATGGGCTTCTCGGTAAACTGGACATAGCTGAAGAAAGAATCTTGAGGAAATTTCAACAAAAACCACCAATGCAAAGAGACCAAAGACCTTTAAAAAAGAGAAAAAAAAAAGCATATCCAAGGACTATGAGACAAGTTCAAAATGTGTAACATATTCGTGATTGGCAATAGAGAAAAAAGAGATAAAGGAACAGAAGAAATATTTGAAACAATAATGACTGAGAATTTCCCTCAAATTAATATTACATACTAAACCACCAATTAAGAAAATTTAAGGAACATTAACAAAATATATATCAAAAAAGCAAAACATAATCAAAAAGCTCCTGCACCTAGACATATATTTTCAAATTACCAAAATAAATAAATAAATTTAAAATTCTGAAAAAAAGAGGAAAAGAGCATCTTACTTATTAAAGAACAATAAGAAGAATCATTCTGATGTCTCCTTACATACCTCAGAAGAATCTCTGTGCTGGAAAATGTTCTTTATATAAACTAAAAAGAAAAAAAATTTAACAAATCAATCTCACAGCATTGCAAAACATTCTTTTAGACAGTCTTACATACTAACAAATATCAACCCATGTACAAATATAGCCTTTGTACAGACAATGACAAAGCATTTTAAATGGAAAGTAATCAAGGAAGAATAATATTTTTTGACACATGGGGATTCTATGCAATCTAAGTTTCTTCTTCCATAAAGACTTGTAATATAGCCCTTTTTGTTTGTTTAATATGTCCTTGACTGCTTCCAAGCTATAATAGCAGAAGTGTACGAAAACATACAAAAAGCATCAGACACTTCAAGGCTTCAAGTTCTGAAATACTTACACTCTGGAATAATACAGAAAAAGTTTACCAACTCCTGTCTTAGACCATTCTCTCCAGTTAGTTCAGTAGCTCCAGCCTTGGATAAAACTAATCACTCATCTAATTCATAAAAACATGTAACAGAATCAGCCTCCCAATATTCTCATTGGAAAAGACCCTGATGATGGAAAGACTGAAGGCAAAAGAGAATGGGTGGCAGAGAATGAGATGGTTAGATAGCAACACCAACTTAATGGACACGAATTCAAGAAAATTGGAAGACAGTGGAAGACACAGGAGCTTGGCATGCTATAGTCCATGGGATTGCAGAGTCAGGCATGTCTTAGCAATTGAACAACAAAGCCCAATATTTATGTTTCTACACTGGAAGGGTCATGCGTCTACTGGGAATAGATGTATGACAATATAATGGTTATTTCCAAATATAGTGGATGTGTGAGATGGGCCATTCCATTTTGATTTCTAGTACATTGTTTCTCATATACTTAGAAATAAGAGGAGAAACCAGTTTGATTAATGACTACCTTAGAGTCCAATGTTACAAAAGAAAAGTATTCTCTCAGCATGTCCTTTGGTTAAAAAAAAAAAAAAAAGTGGACTTGAAGTACTAACTCTTGTATCAAATTTGTGATTACTGAGACAAATCCCATAATCTCTTTGTAAAATCATCAATTCTGTCTTCTCCAAAGATTGGTATTAGTACTTGTACCTTACACCAATCTCATTACACTATCAGCTGACTTTTCAACAGAAATTCTTCAAGCTAGAAGAAAGCAGCATGATACACTCAAATTTTTTTAACGTGATGAAAAGAAAGAACCCACATCCAAAAATACTCTACCAGATTTATAAAGACTCAAAAATTTCACAGATAAGCAAAGGCTATACAATTTCAGCACCACCAAACCAGCTTTACAAGAAATAGCAGAGATTTTTCTAAGGAAAAGGGAAAGGCCACAACTAGAAACAGGAAAATTACAATGGAAAAAGCTCACTGCCAAAGGCAAACATACAGTAAAGTTATTTTTTAAAGTGCTGAATTTACAGAGAAGCCATAATTGAGAACTGCAATAAGATATACGTAAATGATTAAAACCCCTAGTTAGTTAGTTAGTTCAGTCACTCAGTCGTGTCCGACTCTTTGCGACTCCATGAATCACAGCACGCCAGGCCTCCCTGTCCATCACCAGCTCCCAGAGTTCACTCAGACTCACGTCCATCGAGTCAGTGATGCCACCCAGCCATCCCATCCTCTGTCGTCCCCTTCTCCTCCTGCCCCCAATCCCTCCCAGCATCAGAGTCCTTTCCAATGAGTCAACTCTTCGCATGAGGTGGCCAAAGTACTGGAGTTTCAGCTTTAGCATCATTCCTTCCAAAGAAATCCCAGGGCTGATCTCCTTCAGAATGGACTGGTTGGATCTCCTTGCAGTCCAAGGGACTCTCAAGAGTCTTCTCCAACACCACAGCTCAAAAGCATCAATTCTTCGGCGCTCAGCCTTCTTCACAGTCCAACTCTCACATCCATACACGACCACAAGAAAAACCGTAGCCTTGACTAGATGGACCTTAGTCGGCAAAGTAATATCTCTGTTTTTGAATATGCTCTCTAGGTTGGTCATCACTTTTCTTCCAAGGAGTAAGCGTCTTTTAATTTCATGGCTCCAGTCACCATCTGCAGTGATTTTGGAGCCCCCAAAAATAGACCCCTAGATGTCATTACTATTTGCCAGAATGATAGGCCTGGGCCCTGAAGTGACTCTCAGACATGTCTTTGAGGCTGTACATATAAAAACTGTCCAATTAAATGATAACAAATATCACTGTTTCATGACCCATAAGGATCATTCCCATCATGTCCAGTTGCTATAGAAAAGATATTGTTCTCTAACTCTTTTAGGAAATGACTCAAAATTATCCTTTGTGATTTCTGAATTGAACACAAACCTCAGGATAGAGCATTATTAAAGCACATTTATACCCACACTGTGTGTACCATCATGGGACAATCATATGACACACATGACAATCACAGATACACATAAGCCCCCCTGGCTGTCTGTGCTTCACACCATCTCCCCCCTCTTCATCTGAAGACTGACAACCACCACCCATAGGAAAGATGTGGCTGCCCCGAAATGTTGCCAAGGGCATCACTGGAGAGAGAGAAGACTGCTAAGGTCAGAGTTAACAGAACACAGAATCACCCACCTGTTAGGGACCAAACAACGGTCTCTAGGACCTGAGTCATGTTTACCAGAAAGAGACAGGATATGCGCTCATCCTGCCTGGCCAATCATGTAACGCCAGCTACTCCTGTAACTGAGACAAAGAACTGCCTGTATATAAGCCGCCATACTCCTTTGTTCGCGGCTCTTGTCAGATTCCCTTGTGTGGGATGAGACTTGGGCCCTAGCGTGCTAGGAATAAACAAACTCCCTTCTTGCGTTTGCAATACTGTGGTGGACTTGCTCTCTCGGTCGGTTCGGAGATACGGGCTCGGAGCATAACATCTGGGGGCTCGTCCAGGATCTCTGTCCCACCAGGGAGGACAACTCTCCTGGTAGAAGGGAGTAACCTCATTAGGAGATAAGAGCTCTGAGCACCGGTGCTAACGTTGCAGAAACCCAGATTAAGTCCGGGGCCTAGTATCTTACTGGGGAGGCATCTGGCTGTAAAGTGCAGAGGCAAGTCAGCGTAAGGCCGGGGCCTAGTTTCGTGCTGGGGAGGCAGCTGGCTCTGATACTGGATTACGTCGGCATAAGGCTTGGGCCTGGTTTAGTGCTGGGTAGGCAGCTGGCTCTGTGAACATGCAGGTAAGATTGAGTGCATTGTCGGTGGCCGCCTTGTGTTTGTTATCTGTTTGTCTATTTGTGGTGTCTGCGCTGCTCTTTGTGTGCTCTGTTGGCTCCCAGTGTACTTTTCTGTGATCATGGGACAAACAGCTTCTACTCCTTTATCTCTTATGATTAACCACTTCTCTGATTTCAAGTCTAGAGCTCAGAATCTTTCGTTACTGGTAAAGAAGAGCAAACTGGTGACGTTCTGTTCTGTCGAGTGGCCCACCTTTGACGTCGGATGGCCACAAGAGGGAACCTTCAATCCCCAAATTATCCAGGCAGTTAAAGAGAGGGTGTTTACTCCTAGTCCTGCCGGGCACCCAGATCAGACTCCCTACATTCTGGTCTGGCAGGATCTAGTGAGGAACCCGCCGGAATGGCTTAAACCCTTTGTTCTCGCTCCTCCTAAACCTCCCCGTCCCTCTTCCCCAACTCCAACCTCACCAAGCTCACAGGTATTAGTAATGAAGGCTTCTGAAGAAAAAGAAGAAAAAAAGGACGAAAATCGACCAAAGCCAGTATTCCAGGAATCTTCTCTGTATCCTAATCTGATAGATCTGGAGACCGAATTGTTCCCACCCCCGTATGCGGATCCACATCCGCCCTTGCTTTCACAGGTTTCATCGGGAGAAGCCAGGAGGAGAACCAAGCCTTCAGCTCATCCCAGAGAAGGGGGCCCCGCCCAGGGAACTTGGGGGAAAAACAAGAGAAATGGCCAATGTAGCGGAAGAAGACCCAGAAGTCCCCTCCTCCACTGTTCACGCATTTCCGGTCCGGGGGGGACCAGCCAGAGAGGGTGGAGAGCGGACATATCAGTATTGGCCCTTTTCCACTAGTGATTTGTACAATTGGAAAACCCAGACTCCCTCCTTCTCTGAAAAACCACAGGGTCTTATTGATCTGTTAGAGTCTATCCTTTTTACTCATAATCCCACTTGGGATGATTGTCAGCAACTGTTACAGGTGCTTTTCACTACAGAAGAGCAAGAGTGGATCCTGTCGGAAGCTCGAAAGAATGTGCCAGGGGTGGATGGGAGGCCCACAATACAGCCTAACCTCATTGAGGAGGGGTTCCCCTTGGTGCGACCCAACTGGGACTTCGAATGCGCTGAAGGTAGGGAGTGTCTCCGGGTATACCGTCAGACTCTTATGGCCGGCCTTAGAGCGGCCGCCAGAAAGCCAACTAATTTGGCCAAAATAAATTCAGTGAGGCAGGAACCAAATGAGAGTCCAGCAGCCTTCCTTGAAAGGATAATGGAAGCTTTTAGACAGTATACCCCTATGGACCCACAGGCAGATGAGTCACGAGCAGCAGTTATGTTAGCATTTGTAAATCAAGAAGCCCCTGATATTAGAAAAAATTACAAAAGATAGAGAGGTTAAATGAACAATCCTTGCAAGATCTAGTGAGGGCAGCCGAGAGGGTTTTTAATCATAGAGAGACCCCAGAAGAGAGAGAGGACCGCATTAGAAGAGAAGAAAGAGAATGTAGAGCTGAAGAAAACCGTAAAAATCAAAAAGAGCTGGCCCAGATATTTTTTGCTGGGGTTGAAAACAAAAATAGGTTCCAGAAAGGGAAAAAATTGGACTCAAAAACTGAAGAAAAAACGGCAAGGTGTAAGCTTGAGAAAAAACAATGTGCGTTTTGTAAAGAGTTTGGACATTGGAAAGATAAATGCCCCAAGAAAAATCTAAAAGAGGAGCCCAAGAACCCCAAAAACGAGACTCCCTCTCCAGACAGTCACATCCTCTACGCGGGTGAAGATAGCGACTAGGGGGGTCAGGGCTCGAAGCCCCTCCCTGAGTCCTGGGTAACTATAAATGTGGAGGGGAAACCGGTTGGCTTCATGGTGGACACGGGAGCCCAATACTCAGTCTTAAACCAAAAAGATGGACCCATGTCTAAGAAAAGTAGCTGGGTGCAGGGAGCAACCGGGACTAAACGATATGGATGGACTACAAAACAGCATGTGAACTTGGGGGCCCACCAGGTGACCCATTCTTTTCTGGTGATACCTGAGTGTCCAGCGCCCTTGTTGGGAAGGGATTTATTGTCTAAAGTAAATGCCCAAATTCATTTCGACCACGGACAAGTGTCGGTTTTAGATGGGACCGGGCATCCTCTTCAGGTCTTGTCTCTGGCATTAAAAGATGAATACAGACTCTACTTGCCAGAGGCTCCAGCGACAATAAGCCCCGAAGTGCAACCATGGGTTCAAAGATACCCTCAGGCCTGGGCTGAAACTGCAGGAATGGGACTAGCCAAACAGAGGCCCCCTATCATTGTGGAACTGAAAGCCAGTGCTTCCCCGGTGAGGGTACGACAGTATTCCATGAGTCAGGAGGCTCGACAAGGAATTACTCCTCATATACAACGCCTCATAGACGCTGGGGTCCTGAAAAGGTGCCGGTCCCCATGGAACACTCTCCTGTTGCCTGTGAAAAAGCCTGGGGGAACTGATTTTAGACAGGTTCAAGATCTACGAGAAGTCAACAAACGGGTGAATGATATTCATCCTATGGTTCCTAACCCTTATACATTGCTAAGCAACTTGCCTCCAAACTACTTTTGGTACACTGTTTTAGATTTAAAAGATGCCTATTTTAGTTTGCCTCTTGCCCCCACAAGCCAAGAGATCTTTGCCTTCGAATGGCAGGAAGACGGTGGTCAGACCCCTGTGCAGCTGACATGGACTCGCTTACCACAGGGTTTCAAAAACTCGCCCACGTTATTTAATGAGGCCCTGGACGAAGACCTCCGTGAGTATCAGGTTGAACACCCTACCATTGTTTTATTACAATATGTTGATGACCTTATGCTGGCGGCGGCTACAGAAAAAGAGTGCCAAGAGGCAACAGGTGACCTTCTCCAAACCTTGGGGACTTTAGGTTACTGGGCTAGTGCCAGAAAGGCCCAGATTGCCAAGCAAGAGGTTACATACCTCGGTTATAAGATAAAACAGGGCCAGAGGTGGCTAACACAGGCTATGAAAGAAACCATCCTCCAGATCCCTGAGCTGGCTAACCCTAGACAAGTGAGAGAATTTCTGGGAACGGTGGGATATTGCCGGTTATGGATCTTGGGGTTTGCAGAAAAGGCCAGGCCCCTATATGAGGGGACCAAAGAAAACAAGGACTGGAAATGGACTGAGCCAATGAAAGAGGCCTTCCAAGAGCTCAGGCGAGCCTTGCTAGAGGCTCCTGCCCTTGCCCTCCCTGATCCATCTAAGCCTTTCCAATTATTTGTAGATGAAAAGCGGGGGATAAGAAAAGGGGTACTAACACAGAGATGGGGACCATGGAAGCGACCTGTAGCTTACCTTTCCAAGAGACTGGACCCAGTGGCAGCCGGATGGCCACCTTGCCTCTGTATCATCGTGGCCACCGCGCTCTTAGTCCACAATGCTGATAAACTGACTTATGGATAGAGACTCTTGGTCTACACTCCTCATACCATAGAGAGAGTTTTAAAGCAACCCCCAGGTAAATGGATTTCTAATGCCCGCTTGACGCACTACCAGGCCTTGCTACTTGACACCCCACGGATTCATTTCCAAACACCCTGCACTCTAAATCCGGCCACTCTTTTGCCCAATCCAGGGGGAAATAGCCCCCTCCATGATTGTGATGAGATACTGGCCGGGGTAACAGCAATGCGAAAGGACTTAACCGATACTCCACTGGATAACAGTGAGCTAAGATGGTTCACAGATGGCAGCAGTTATGTAAAAGATGGACAGAGACGGGCAGGAGCCGCAGTAGTAGATGACTCTGGACGGACGATATGGGCAGAGGCCCTTCCCCCGGATACCTCAGCACAAAAGTCAGAGTTAATTGCCCTGATTCAAGCATTAGAGAGAGCCAAAGGAAAAAGAATAACTATTTTCACTGACAGTCGCTATGCTTTTGGCACAGTACACATCCAGGGCCTGATATATTGGGAATGGGGGTTTTTGACAGCTGAAGGAAAAGAAATTAAAAACTTGCCTGAAATCCGTAGACTTTTAGAGGCTGTACAGATGCCTCGGGCTGTGTCAATAGTACACGTACCTGGACATCAGAAGGGTGACAGCCCCATGGCACAAGGGAATCGTGCCGCAGACCTGGCAGCTCGAAAAGTAGCTGATAAAGATTTCATCACCCCTGTGTTGGCGATCAGACTTCCACCTCCAGGTATGGAAACTTTGCCCCCAACCCCTGAGTATTCATCCACAGACCTTGCTTGGATCCAAGAACACACCAACCTTCAAAAAGATAAAGATGGATGGTACCGAGACTCAGACGGTTACTTGATACTCCCTGCTCAGTTGGGACGGCAACTATGTGAGCATTTGCACTTGTCTACTCATCTGGGAGAAAAGAAGACTCTGATGCTCTTTCAAACTGCGCGCCTGCGATTTCCCCAGCACCAGACAACTGTAAAGAACATAGTGCATGCTTGTAAGGCATGTCAACAGATGAGGCCAGGGAAAGGACAACATGCAGGACTGAGGTATCGGGGAGAAGGACCAGGGCAACACTGGGAAATAGATTTCACCGAGGTAGGGCCAGGCAAGTATGGTTACCAGTACTTGTTAGTGTTGGTGGATACCTTCTCAGGGTGGGTAGAAGCTTTTCCTACAAAGGGAGAAACCGCGATGATAGTGGCAAAAAAGATTTTAGAAAAAATAGTTCCCAGGTTTGGCCTGCCAGTGACCATCAGCTCTGATAATGGACCTGCCTTTGTGAGTCAAATAGTTCAGAGCCTTGCCCTAGCCCTGGGGACTAAATGGAAGTTACATTGTGAATACAGTCCACAGAGCTCAGGGCAAGTAGAAAGAATGAATCGGACTCTAAAAGAAACTTTAACTAAACTGGCTATAGAGACTGGCGGGGACTGGGTGACCCTCCTTCCCTTCGCCCTCTTCCGTGCGCGTAATACTCCTTATCAACTTAATCTGACCCCATTTGAGATTCTGTATGGGAGACCTCCCCCGTATGTCCAATATTTGAAGGGAAGAAACTACTGCCTCCCACGTTGGGGCAACTCCAAGAGGCCTTGATGGCCTTAAGCAAGGTGCACTCTCGTGTCTGGAAACTGCTCCGGGAAATACATGTGGGTCAAAATAAGGGAACTATTCCCTCACATGACATTGGCCCAGGATACTGGGTATGGGTCAAAAGGCACCAAACCAAGGCACTAGAACCCAAATGGAAGGGTCCTTATGTTGTTCTTCTTACCACCCCAACTGCCCTAAAGGTTGACGGTATCGGGCCTTGGGTGCATTGCAACCACATACGCCCAGCTGCTTCAGCAGAGCAAGAAGACGCTAAGAAAGAATGGGAAGCATCTCTGCACCCGTCCAACCCCTTGAGGCTAAAGCTTCGAAGGCGCCAACAGGACCAGGACAACTCGGCTGGGCCCTCTTGTGGATGACCCAGTTACTCTGCTCCGGAGTTGCCAGCGTGAACCCGCATCAACCCGTCAAAATCACCTGGAAGCTGCAAAATGGACTAACACCAGAGGTGCTAAACTCCACTACCACAATACATCCACCAAACACATGGTGGCCAGACTTGTACTTTGACCTTAAGCCGATGGTAAATGTGCCTTGGGCTAGGGGTTATCTCAGAGAACAAGGGTTCTGGGCATGCCCAGGCGCACCCAGGCATGACTGGAAGACCTGTGTGTGTGGGGGGGGGCACAAGACTCTTATTGTAAAACTTGGGATTGTGTTACTTCTAATGATGGACCTCAGCGCTGGGAAGTAAGAAATCGAGATTTACTTAATTTTTCATTCACTAAGCCCCTCCCTAGGGTCCTTGGAGATCCAACTTTTAGCTGTGAAAGTTGCAATTATGCACAAGTCAGAATAAGGTTCAATCCAGAAAAAAGCAAAAAAGAGGGGACCTGGATCTCTGGCCTATCTTGGGGGCTACAGACGAGGGAATCAGGAGGGTTTGGGGTTGATGGGAAAGGGATTATAGTAGTGAGCCAGGTCTTAGAGCCAATTCTTGTACACAGTATCGGGCCCAACAAAGTAGAAAAGCTGGCTGTAACCCCCCGCCTAACGACTTCCATGCCAACATCTTTGGCAGTGAGTCCCGAAGCAGAAGCACTCGCTGAAATCGATCCCCTATGGAAGCTGATTAGGGCAGCTTATGCCACCCTGAATCAGACCCATCCTGAGGCAACTAAATCTTGTTGGTTATGTTACAACTTAATTCCCCCTTATTACGAAGCAGTAGGCCTCAATGCCTCTTATGACTTGGCCAACAGCACCGATCCTCCTCAGTGTCATTGGGGGGACTGAAAGGTGGGTCTGACGATGAACGAGGTATGGGGAAAGGGCTTATGCATGGGCACGGTGTTACCAGCAAAGTCTCCACTTTGTGTGCATGTCGTCGAGCCTGATGATTTGCCTGTAGCTAAATGGTTAATACCTCAAATGAGGGGATTGTGGGTCTGTTCACACACGGGGCTAACTCCATGCCTGCATAGCTCAATCTTTGACCCCAAAGAAGAATTCTGTGTTATGGTGGCTGTCATGCCAAAGATTCTGTACCGACCAGAGAAAGCAATATATGATTATTGGGCCCCAAAATTAACTCTAAATCCTCCAAAAAGAACTTATAAAGTTAAGAGGGAACCTCTTACCGCCATAACCATAGCAACTATGTTTGGTCTTGGAATAGCCGGGGCTGGAACCGGAATAACAGCTCTGTCCCTGCAAGGCCAAGGATTTAACTCCCTGAGAGCGGCCATAGATGAAGACATTACCCGTATAGAGCAATCTATTAGTCATTTAAAATCATCTCTAATTTCTCTATCTGAAGTAGTTCTGCAAAACAGGAGGGGATTAGATCTGCTCTTCCTGCAACAAGGGGGACTCTGTGCTGCCCTAGGAGAAGAGTGCTGTTTCTATGCGGATCATACAGGAATAGTTAGAGAATCTATGGCCAAAGTGAGAGAAGGACTAGCCCAACATAAACGAGAACGTGAGGCTCAACAGGGATGGTTTGAATCTTGGTTTCAACAGTCCCCTTGGCTGATTACCTTAATCTCCACCTTGCTAGGACCCCTGTTAGTACTTTTACTAATGCTTACCTTTGGCCCATGCATTATCAATAGACTTGTAGCCTTTGTAAAGGAACGCATAAATACCGTACAGCTGTTTGTGCTTCGACAACAATATCAAACTGTGTCTCAGGACCGAGAGGAAGATTCCTTTATATGATCTAAGGACAGGGGGGAATGTTAGGGACCAAACGACGGTCTCTAGGACCTGAGTCATGTTTACCAGAAAGAGACAGGATATGCGCTCATCCTGCCTGGCCAATCATGTAACGCCAGCTACTCCTGTAACTGAGACAAAGAACTGCCTGTATATAAGCCGCCATACTCCTTTGTTCGCGGCTCTTGTCAGATTCCCTTGTGTGGGATGAGACTTGGGCCCTAGCACGCTAGGAATAAACAAACTCCCTTCTTGCGTTTGCAATACTGTGGTGGACTTGCTCTCTCGGTCGGTTCGGAGATACGGGCTTGGAGCATAACACCACCGTTGGGTCTTCTCAACTCCTCCACCAGGCAGTGGGCTTCCTCTTGAACATGGTCCTCAGTGCTCCTCTTCCCCATCCCGAAATTCTGCAGGGTTGTGAGGGTGAGGCGCTGGGTCTCCTTCTATCTCCTTCCAATGCTGAAAATGATTCCTACCAGGAAGGAAAGCAGAAACTAGGAGGGAAGTTCTAGGGAAGGAGGAGTGAGCCGACACTTGGGAGGCTCACAGATGGACCTCCCCTACCCATTACCAATGCTGACCATGTGCAAATACACACCTACCATCAATTTTAGTAGTTCTTTCAAGCACTCGGAAACTGCCTCTTCCAGAAAATTCCTCTCCCACATCAATCAGAGCTTCTTTCACCGCTTCATATCCATGTAAGACCACCATGGGCTTCATGCCAAAGTACACAGTGAACACAGGGCTGTAGACCTCTGAGAGCTGGGAATGGAAATGCATGTAATAGCGAAGAACTCAATATTTGATAATACATTGTGCCCGATGTAGAATGTATTATTATCTGACTATTATGTTTTTATTCTGCCATATAGCCTAAAATATTTCTGAATTTAATACATACATATGATAGAGATTGTTACACTTCCCACTGATGGATGGAGATGCTGGGCCACAGCTCAAGTAACTGGTACACAGATTATGATTAATCCTCATATCAGCACTTTCAACAGGTTTATTTGCCCCACTTATAAACAAGGAAACTGAGGTCAGGGAATTTTATTTCACGTCCAGTGTCCCAGGGCTACTATATACACAGGATTCAAATCTGAAACTCTTCTTATTCACATTCTGATCCTTGATGAGAAACATAGCAATAATTAAGGCCCACCTTTGGACCAAAACCCAACTGACTGCTTCAGAATCAGCTAATGACAGCAGTCATTAGAATTCTGATTCTGTAGCCCTGTGATGAATACTAGAAATCTGTAATTTTAAAATATAAATTCAGATAATTTCCAGCCTAGTTTGAGATCCACTGGTATTACTAATACAGACAGACAACATCATAGAGGCAGTGCCTGGCCATATAGCATCTCATGGAAGAACAACAGCTTTCATCTTGCAGCATTCACAGGGTATAGATGGCATCTGGCTGCAAAATCCTGACTGATGACTTCTTTCCTTCAATCACTCATGCTCATCCTGATCCCAAGTCAACTCCTTATATCAGGCACAATGGCCTTTTTCAGAAAAGTTCTGTTTTCCTGATCATCTGAACAAAACACCTGGCTTATATAGAATATGACTTCTGGAAGAAAATCTCAAATCACAAAACATTTCATTTTTTATCTTCAGCCCCAAATAGCAGCAAATGTCCGTGTAACAAAGAAGGGAAGCAACATTCTCAACTTTTAATAAGCCCCAAATCACAGCAAATGCCTGTGTAACAAAGAAGGGAGCAATATTCTCAATTTTTAATACTTTATTACTTTGATTCTACCATACAAAGAGCTAAACACACACAAAACATATTATTGTTTTCCTCTACTTACAATAATGACATAGCTGAAAGGCAAGAAAAGTGTCAAATTCACAGGAAGTAATTTGCTTCACACTGACCTATTTTGACAGTGTGCCTCTAGTGAAATGTAGGATTTCCCAGCAAGAATATTGGAATGGGTTGTTGTTTCTTTCTCCAGGGGATCTTCCCAACCCAGGATCAAACCTGGATCTCCTACTTGGCAGGCACCAGGGAGGAGAGGGTGGCTCTCACTGAGCCGCCAGGGAGGCCCCATTAGTTTTATAATCAGGCTTAATTTACTGTGTGCAAGACACTGGAGAAGCAGAAAACCTACTTACACTGTTTAAGGATTTGCTGATGTTTTTAACATCTAATTGTAGGATGTTTCCAAGAATCAGGAGAGGAGTGGGGCCCGGCAGGAGCTTCCCTTTCCCAGAGCTCTGTTTCCAGAGTGAGAGGAGAAGCAGGCAGGAGAGGCAGAGCACCAGGACCACAGCCAGATCCACTGGCGCCTTCTCTTCTCACTCAGATGACTGTGAGCCTGAAACCTAAAGCTTTTATAACAGTCCCTGCTAATTCAACCTGTGCCTCTCTGATATAAACAGACCATGCACTTATATTCACTTTGCTCTCTATTCTGAGCAGACTGCTCCAATGATAGAAATAAACTGTGCTTTAGCTTTGTTTTCTCTCTGTCCAATGATCACTCTGGAAATTGCAGGTAGGCTGGTTTACCTGTGCTGGGATTGGGTCTAGTGAGTGGGAGAAGTCCCACTGTGCAGCTGGGATTGAGAACTATGGGAAGAAATAATTTTATGCCAAAAAGGGCTCATAACTCTGAATTCAAATCAGTGACCAGTTGGGAATATTTGACTCTGAGGACAACCAATATGCCTTTTTGGCTTTTGAATGCTTATCTTGTAATACTATACCCAACACTAGGATACTCTGTCCTTGAAAATGAAAGATTTTAAAATATTTCAATGTACTATACTCATATTACTTTTGCCTATGTATAAAATACTTAATGGTGATATATTTAAGATCATTTAAAAATCAAAATACAGTAACTATGGTTCAGGCTCAAGGAGGAAACAGACAGAGCTGGACCCCATCTTAGGCCTGTTCATGCTGATTATGCTCGGCCACCTCTCCAACGGACTCTGAACTCTGTGCTTAGTGCCTATGGAAACTGCAATAGAAGGATAATGCCCCCTCTGGACAGGGGAATTTTGAAGATCACATCCAGGTTACTCATCACCTAAGAGAAAACATACTCTAATCACCCCTGCCTCCGGACAGGTCATAAATTCTTCCCCTATCTATCAGGATGTAACCGCAGGCTTATTGATTATTAACTGTTTGAACACCTAACACATGAATGATGGGGTTACTGTGATTGTATTTACCCTTCCTTTGTTTTATGTAAATTTCAAGGAAATTGGGGTGGTGGGTTCAGGTGCATACACATGGGGTATAAAAGATTTTCACAAATGCTGGTCAGGGTCCTTGGCTAAGAGGAGACTCTGCCTTGGGCCCACCAGTGTAATAAACTGCACTCCACTATCTGCATTGTCCTTCTGAGTGAGTTTGTTTCCCGGAACACGTGGCTATAACAAGGCCTCCAAAATGAAGCCGCACAGTCATCACGGGTGTGTTCAGACATGTTCTTGCATTACTGAGAACTTGAATTCCCAACTGTGGCAAACCAAGGACTCCATCAACCATTTCAAAACAATATCTGCTAGCAGGTGCTTGCTGCAATTTTGTATTTTCAAAGTTTTCCACCCCCTTCACAACAATGTAACTGTTTTGAACCCATCCAATTCTTGCTTACAAGCACTCTTACATCTTGTCATCTACAGTTCTAATTCCTAGCAAAACATTTATCTATCCCTGTGGTTTTTTGCCTTTATAAATTTCCCCATTTTGTAGTCTGAAGCAACACAATTTAAGTGCTTCTTGGATCTCTGTCTCCTGGCAACAGTCCTAACAAACCCCAAACAAACACCTCTTGATTTCAACCAAATCTACATTCTTGGAATTCTTGGTTAACACTAACCTAATTCAAACATCTTGAATAACCAAAGATATAAGTATATAATTAAATGTATATGACTTTTACCTTGAAATCCCATGTCTAGCCAACCAAAATAAACATTGGAAGGTAGAGACTGTAATTTTGTATCTTTCAAATGAGAGAAAGGAAGATTCTGGGTGAACAGAAATGTCCAATGTCATATAGCTCATAATTAATAAGACTAGGATTCAAACTGAGATCTTCTGATGCCCACTGTGATGCTCTCTCATATATACCACAGTGCCTCAGGAATAATTTCAGAAAAACAAAACGAAACCCCTAAAATATTACTCTGAATATGTACCCAACTGATGGTTCACAAAGTAACAGGCTTCACAATAAATAGATATCCCTGGACTCCAAGGAAAAAAAGGTCACAGATTCTCAAGGAAATAAACCAAAATTAGGGATTCTCCCCCTCTCCATCACCAAACAGGTAAAACTTGCTCAAGTAACTGAGGGAAGAGCCAATCTCAAGAATTTAGGTGGAAGGCTTGAGAAATTATGGCTTAAACCTCCCAGTTGCCATGAGACACAACCTTTCTGTTGCCTTTTGAAGTCTGTCTTTCAGCTCAGTTCAGTTCAGTCTCTCAGTCGTGTCCAACTCTTTGCGACTGCATGAATCGCAGCACACCAGGCCTCCCTGTCCATCACCATCTCCCAGAGTTCCCTCAGACTCACGTCCATCGAGTCCATGATGCCATCCAGCCATCTCATCCTGGGTCATCCCCTTCTCCTCCTGCCCACAATCCCTCCCAGCATCAGAGTTTTTTCCAATGAGTCAACTCTTCTCATGAGGTGTCCAAAGTACTGGAGCTTCAGCTCTAGCATCATTCCTTCCAAAAGAAATCCCAGGGTTGATCTTCAGAATGGACTGGTTGGATCTCCTTGCAGTCCAAGGGACCCTCAAGAGTCTTCTCCAACACCACAGTTCAAAAGCATCAATTCTTCGGCGCTCAGCCTTCTTCACAGTCCAACTCTCACATCCATACATGACCACAAGAAAAACCAAAGCCTTGACTAGGCGGACCTTAGTCAGCAAAGTAATGTCTCTGCTTTTGAATATACTATCAAGGTTGGTCATAACTTTTCTTCCAAGGAGTAAGCGTCTTTTAATTTCATGGCTGCAGTCACCATCTGCAGTGATTTTGGAGCCCCCCAAAAATAAAGTCTGACACTGTTTCCACTGTTTCCCCATCTATTTCCCATGAAGTGATGGGACCAGATGCCATGATCTTTGTTTTCTGAATGTTGAGCTTTAAGCCAACTTTTTCATTCTCTTCTTTCACATTCATCAAGAGGCTTTTTAGCTCCTCTTCACTTTCTGCCATAAGGGTGGTGTCATCTGCATATCTGAGGTTATTAATATTTCTCCCGGCAATCTTGATTACAGCTTGTGCTTCTTCCAGTCCAGCATTTCTCATGATGTACTCTGCATAGAAGTTAAATAAGCAGGGTGACAATATACAGCCTTGATGTACTCCTTTTCCTATTTGGAACCAGTCTGTTGTTCTATGTCCAGTTCTAACTGTTGCTTCCTGACATGCATATAGATTTCTCAAGAGGCAGGTTAGGTGGTCTGGTATTTCCATCTCTTTCAGAATATTCCACAGTTGATTGTGATCCACACAGTCAAAGGCTTTGGCATAGTCAATAAAGCAGAAATAGATGTTTTTCTGGAACTCTCTTGCTTTTTCCATGATCCAGCGGATGTTGGCAATTTGATCTCTGGTTCCTCCGCCTTTTCTAAAACCAGCTTGAACATCAGGGAGTTCACGGTTCACGTATTGCTGAAGCCTGGCTTGGAGAATTTTGAGCATTACTTTACTAGCATGTGAGATGAGTGCAATTGTGTGGTAGTTTGAGCATTCTTTGGCATTGCCTTTCTTTGGAACTGGAATGAAAACTGACCTTTTCCAGCCCTGTGGCCACTGCTGAGTTTTCCAAACTTGCTGGCATATTGAGTGCAGCACTTTCACAGCATCATCGTTCAGGATTTGAAATAGCTCAACTGGTATTCCATCACCTCCACTAGCTTTGTTCATAGTGATGCTTTCTAAGGCCCACTTGACTTCACATTCCAAGATGTCTAGCTCTAGATGAGTGATCACACCATCACGATTATCTGGGTCATGAAGGTCTTTTTGTACAGTTCTTCCATGTATTCTTGCCACCTCTTCTTAATATCTTCTGCTTCTGTCAGATATAATGGAATGAAGTATGCACAGTGTTAATCAAAATTTGAGAAAAGACCTGATTGAAATTAAACATGTTTCTGAGGGGTTTCTTAGAACTGCAGCCTGAGAGACATAGATTCAAGAAGCAGTTGAACAGTTCTTCCATCAGACTACAAAATGAGGGAGGCTTATGAAGGCAAAACCTATAAAATTCCATAAGTTGTCTGTTAAGAAGTATAATTGGACCTGGCAAGTAAGGGTTCCCATTAAGCATGGATCAACTGGGGTCCAAAATGGTTGCAGAGTTGAAAGTGGAAACCTTGAGACTGAGTGCAACTGGCAGGTGTTGCTCTGAATAGGGCTGATCCTCTCCCTGGGTCTCTGAATAGGGCTGATCCTCTCGCTGGGTCTCTGAATAGGGCTGATCCTCTCCCTGGGTCTGATACAGGTAAAAGAAACTTCAAGTTCTAAATGGTGCAGAGACAGTTCTTTGGCCAGATTCTCAATGGCCCCCTGACTCCCATTTTTGTACACCTGAAATGTGATTGCTGTTGTTGTTCAGTTGCTCAGTCGTGTCCGACTCTTTGTGACCCCATGGACTGCAGCACACCAAGGCTCCCTGTCCCTCACCATCTCCCAGAGTTTGCCCAAGTCCATGTCCATTTCTAGCATAATAGGAAAGCAATTGATTATTGCCTGTTCTCTAACAAGTACTGAAACCATGCTAAAATTGCTTCTTAGATGTTTTTTAATTCTTCGAGATTTTCTACTTACATAATCACATTATTGTCAAACAAAAATAGCTTTATTTCTTCCTTCCAAATCTCTATAACTATTTCTTTTTCTTTTCTTATTGCATGAAAAGATGAAAAGTTCTAGAGACCAGCTGTATAGCAGTATGATTATAGTTAGCAATATTCAGTACTGTAGTATTCACTTAATAACTTGTTAAGATGGCAGATCTCAGGTGTTTTTTACTATAAATTTTTGAAAGGTGTTGGGAAGAAATTGTAGGACATAGATTAAAGAAACATGTAGCTTGTAGCTTCTATGCCAGGCTCCTTTAGATATCCCAGGGCTCTAAGTCTTAAAACAACATTTATTTTAGCTAGACTGGCAGAGGTAACTTGGAAAAGCCATGGATATTTCTTTATCTATATGTGAGTCACAGGTAAAATCTGATCTGGTGTCTTTTGTTTCACTTAATACAGAATAAAGAATTTTCAAATAGTGGAATTCGTAATATAAGCTTAAAATTAGACTCAATGTGACAAACACTTTACAGGTTATTACATCTGGTGTGGGAAGTAAATAATACTTCCCACATATTTGTTACCAAAATTCAGTAAATATGGGGCAATGTTTGCAAGTTGAAAAGAGAATCAAATTGGATTTAGAGAAGACAGGTAAGCAGGTGTTGGTAATGTTGAAATCTAGTTAAATAAAACATTTTATAATGATATTTTTGGAGAATTATGACATAGCAAATATTTATTCAAAACATATAAATCAATGCAGTGAGTACTGAAAACAGGAAATGAGAGGGTAACTTCCCTCAAAGCTCAGTTGGTAAAGAATCCACTTGCAATGCAGGAGACCCCAGTTCAATTCCTGGGTTGGGAAGATCCTCTGGAGAAGGGACAGGCTACCCACTCCAGTATTCTTGGGCTTCCCTTGTGGCTCAGTGGTAAAGAATCCACCTGCAATGTGGGAGACCTGGGTTCAATCCCTAGGTTGAGAAGATCCCCTGGAGAAGGGAAAGGCTACCCACTTCAGTATTCTGGGCTGGAGAATGCCATGGACTGCATAGTCCATGGGATAGCCAAGAATTGGACATGACTGAGTGACTTTCACTTTCGCAACAGGTAGGAAGACCAGAGGACCCCAAGTGGCAGGAAGAAATAAATTACAAATGGTGAACGTTTTTCCCCTCTCTACACAACATCCAGAAAACTAAGATCATGGTATCTGGTCCCATCACTTCATGGCAAATAGATGTGGAAACAGTGACAGACTTTTGTGTGTGGGGGGGGGGGGGGGGGGCTTCAAAATCACTGTAGATGGTGATTGCAGCCATGAAATTAAAAGATGCTTTTTCCTTGGAAGAAAACTTATGACCAACCTAGACAGCATATTAAAAAGCAGAGACATTGCTTTTTAGGTGGACAAAAGTCCACCTAGTCAAATTTATGGTTTTTCCAATAGTCATGTATAGATATGAGAGTTGGACTATAAAGAAAGCTGAGCCCCAAAGAATTGATGCTTTTGAACTGTGGTGTTGGAGAAGACCCTTGAGAGTCCCTTGGACTGCAAGCAGATCCAACCAGTCCATCCTAAAGGAAATCAGTCCTGAATGTTCATTGAAAGGACTGATGCTGAAGCTGAAACCCCAATACTTTGGCTGCCTGATGCGAAGAACTGAGTCATTTGAAAAGATCCTGATGCTGGGAAAGATTGAAGGCAGGAATAGAAGGGGACAGTGGAAGATGAGATGGTTGGATGACATCACCAACCCAATGGACGTGAGTCTGAGTAAACTCCGGGAGTTGGACAGGGAGGCCTGACGTGCTGCAGTTCATGGGGTTGCAGAGTCGGACACGACTGAGTGACTGAACTGACTGACTGACTGACTGACACAAAATTAAAAGAGGCTTCTTCTAATTCTGTGTTGGCACACCTGGTTCTGCCTTGAGCTAACTGATGCTTTTTTCTTATGGAAATGATTTTCTTAAGCTATGTTAGAGAAACTATGTTTTGGAATCTGCCTTTCTTCAAAATGGTTCTGCCTAAGACTAATTTTTTTTCTTTTCTCAAACCTTGGGCTGATAATGGCTCAACAAGCTAGTATTCCTGTCAATTGTTTTATGGCTGAGGGATGATGACACACATCGTGCCATCCTATGTCAAAAATGCATACTGTGGAAGAGGGGTCTGGTGAAACTCCCTCAGCCTTGAGGTGTCTCTCTTATCTGATTAATAGCTTTCTAACAGGCATAAAGTCAGTTCAGTTCAGCTCAGTTCAGTTCAGTTGCTCAATCATGTCCATCCCTTTGTCACCCCATGGACTGCAGCACTCAAGGCCTCCCTGTCCATCACCAACTCCTGCAGTTCACTAAAACTCACGTCCATTGAGTCAGTGATGCCATCCAACCATCTCAATCTCTGTCGTCTCCTTCTCCTCCCGCATAAAACACCTTGCTAAAAACTTGCAAGGGGGCACTCTTTCTGTCCCCTTCTGATGTCTATGTCAGAAGCTTTCCCTATCTCTATTATACTTTCCCTATCTCTATTATACTTTCCCTATCTCTAAAACTCTGCTATTCAAAAGCTCCAAGTAGTCAAGCCTTGTCTGACCCCAGGTCAAAGTTCTCCTCTGGAGGTCATGAATCCTGGCCTAACACACAGTTTGCAGTAGCAACCTTTCAATAAGAAATGCTGATATTTTCTAGCAAGTGTGGCTAGAACAATTCTATCAGTCAGAAGTGTAGCTTTGGGCCCTGCACATACTCTCAGCCATTTCTGTGAGGCTGAACATATAAATATATGACATGACATTTGTTCATGCTCCATAAGAGTATGTGGAGGTCATTCCCACCCTGTCAAGTTAACAAGTATTCCCTATTGAAAGGCTCTGAAATAGACAACCCATATTTATGCAATGAAAAATATTGTTCTCTGAGTTTTTCAGGAAATGATTTAAAACTATTCTTTGTGATTTCTGATGGTGAAAACAAAGTTCAGGAGAAAGTATAAGTATATTACCTCTAAACCCACACTGTGTGCACAACCATGAGTGTACGACAATCAGCATGGCTACACAAAAGCTCCCTTGGCTTCCTCTTCTTCACACCCCTCCCTTCCAAAGAAGGGCTGCAATCATGATCCATAGGAAAGATGTGGCCACTCCTGAAATGTTTCCAAGGGCGTCACTGGAGAAGAGAGCAGTGTAAGGTCATAGTTACAGAATACAGCATCACCCACCATTGGTTTTTCTCAACTCCTCCACAAGGCAGCACGCTTCCTCTTGAACACGGTTCTCAATGTTCCTCTTCCCCATCCCAAAATTCTGCAGGATCATGAGGGAGAAGTACTGGGTCTCTTTCCAATTCTTCCCATTGCTGAAAATGATTCCTACACCAGGAAAAGAAACAGAAACTAGCAGGGAAAGAGGAGTGACCTGACAGTGGGCAGCCTTTCTGGTGGATCAAACTCTGATGGAATGCTCCTCAAATTCCTCTTTTCCATCCTCCCAACCCCTATTGCCTGGAGCTTCCCTGATAGCTCAGTTGGTAAAGAATCCACCTGCAATGTGGGAGACCAGGGTTCAATCCCTGGGTTGGGAAGATCCACTGGAGAAGTGATAGGTTACCCACTCCAGTATTCTTGGGCTTCCCTTGTGGCTCAGCTGGTAAAGTATCCACCTGCAATGCAGAAGACCTGGGTTCGATCCCTGGGTTGGGAAGACCCCCTGGAGAAGGGAAAGGCTACCCACTCCGATATTCTGGCCTAAAGAATTCCATGAACTCTGCAGTCCATGGGGTCACAAAGAGTTGGACACGACCGAGCGACTTTCAGTTTCACCTCTATTGCCAACGCAGAGCATGCGCACATGCACACCTACCATGTCCTTTTCTAGTTTTGTCATTCACTGGGAAAATGTATCTTCCAGAAAACTCCTCTCCCAGATCAATCAGTGCTTCCTGCAGGGCTTCATATCCATGCAAGACCACCATGGGTTTCATGCTAAAATACACAGTGAATACAGGGCCACAGATTTTTGAGAGCTGGGAATGGAGATGCTTGTAATAGCCAAAGAAGTCTATATGTGATTTTATAATGTGCCCGATGCAAAATGTAATATCATCCTACAATTATGCTTTGATTCTGCTACATACAGCATAAAATGTTCCTGAATTTAATACATAAATATGATGGTGATTGCTCCAGCTTCCACTAATGAATGAACTGCAATGCCAGGCAAAGGCCCAAGTAACTGGTACAGAGATTACAATTAATCCTCATATCAGCACCTTCAGCAGATTTATTTGCCCCACTTATAAATAAGGAAACTGAGGTCAAGGAATAGCAATTAATTTCCAATCCCGACAGTGACTAGACAGAGGATTCATATTTGAAACTCTTCTTGTTCAACTTTTGATTCTTGAGCAATATATCAATCATCAAAGCCCACCGTTAAACGAATAGCCGGCTGACTGCTTCAGAGTTACATATAGAATTCTTTCCATGAGAATTCTGATTCCCTAGTCCACAGGGTTGCAAACAGTTGGATATGCCTGAACTGACCTAGCATGCATGCATGCATGATGAATACTATGATTATATTTTGAAGTATGGTTGATTTATAATACTGTGTTGTAAAACTACAACAACTAGTCTCAAGAGTACTGCAAATTGATTCAATTATATATATATGACATATATTATTTTTTCAAATTCTGTTTCATTATAGGCCATTACAAAATACTAAATATACTACAATTCTGTATTTTAAAAAATAAGTTCAAATAATTCTAATGCCCAGCCTAGTTTGAGATCCACTGGTGTCGCTAACACAGAAAGAAAGGAAGCATCATGGAGGCAGTGCCAGGAATGCTGCATCCCACAGAAGAGCAACATTTTGCACCCTGCACCATCCACAAGGTGCAGATGGCAGCTTCCTCCAGAATCCCAGTGAATGCTGCTGCTGCCAGCTGGACTCTAACTAATGACTTCTTTCACTGATGCATGCAGAGCTATTTCCTTAATGCCAAGCACAATGTGATTCTTCAGAAAAGTTCTATTTTCACGGCTGTCTGAACAAAACACACAGCTTATATAGTGCACATCTTTTGCAAGGAAATTTTTTATCACCAACCATTTCATTTACCAATTACCTTCAGCCCCAAATCATAGCAAATTGTTGTGAAACAAAGAAGGGAAGCAACACTCACACTTTAGACACTTTATTATTTTGATTCTGTCATACAAAAAGCTGTGTTCCTCTACTCAAAAAGCACATTGCTTCTCTATTTATGACAGTGACAGTTAAAAAGCAAGAGAAATATCAAAGTTTATAGAAGTAATGTGACTTATGTTAACAGTTTGCCCATAAAAATATTTATTATTTTTTAGTTGAGCGCAATTTACTTACTGTTTGCAAGCCACTGGTGGTGGTGGTTTAGTCACTAAGTCGTGTCCAACTCTTGGAACTCCATGGACTGTAGCCTGCCAGGCTTTTGTGTCCATGGGATTCTCCAGGTAAGAATACTAAAGTGGGTTGCCATTTCCTCTTCCAAGGGATCTTCCTGACCCAGGGATCGAACCCGCCTCTCCTGCATTGGCAGGTGGATTCTTTACCACTGAGCTACCACAGAAACCCAACATTACAGTTGTGGTTGTTCAGTCGCTAAGTCATGTCTGACTCTTTTCAACTCCATGAACTATAGCACACCGGGACTCCCTGTCCTCCATTATCTCTAGGAGTTTGCTCAAGTTCATGTCCATTAAGTTGGTAATGCTATCTAAACATCTCACCCTCTTCTGCCCTCTTCTTTTGCCTTCAAAATGATGACATATTTAAGGAAATAAACATGGAGTAACTGTGGGAAATCATTGTGGATGTAATTTCAGACATGTTCCTGCATCACTGACTATTTCAATTCTGAACTGTGTCAAACTCAAGTACTCCACTAGCCATTTTCAAAATGATATAGACTAGTAGCTGTTAACTGCAAGTTTGTAGTTTCAAAACTGCCTGCTTCACAACTATTCAATCATTTCAAACACAACCAATCCTCGCTTAACAAGAATCTTTACATCTTGCCGTCTCCAATCCTCATATTTTTTTCTGGCTCAAAATAACACTAATTTATTATATTACAATTCTAGAGGTCACAAGTCTGAAAATTAAGGTGTTGACAGGGCTGCATTCCTCCTGGAGGCTCTCAGGAGAATCCATTTCCTTATCTTTTCCAGTTTCTAGAGGCTACCTGCATTCCTTGGCTCATGACCACCTCCTCCTTTGTCAAGGTCAGGAGCACAGCATCTTCAAAGCTCTTTGATCCCCTTGACCTCCTCCTTCAGGGACTCTTGTGATTCCACTGGGTGTGCCAGGCAATCCAAGATTATTTTTCTAGTCTCAAAATACTTACTCTTTAAAATTCTTAAGTTTTTGTACAATTTTTAAAGGTTACTTTCCCTTAACAATTATTACAAAATATCCAATCCTAATTCTTGAAACAATTTTCCATTTTTGCCTTTATAAAGTTTCACATTTTGTAGTCTGGAAGAATACAGTTTAAGTGTTTTTTGGATCTGTGTGTCCTGAGCAGCAGTCCAAACAAATCCCAAATAAACACTTCATGATTTCAACCAGATCTCCATTCTGGGAATTCATAATTAACAATAATAAAATTTAAACCTTTTAAACAACCAAAGACATATAAAACCAACTATATAAGTAAAAGTACATGACTTTACCTTGAAATCTCAAATCTAAATTTGTATAATTCTTTTTGATTTCACATATAAGTGCTATCATATAGTATTTTTCTTTCTCTAACTTATTTCAGTAAGCATACTATTCTTTAGGAACATTCACCATCCTGCAATTGGCAGAATTTCATTCTTTCTATGCCTGAGTAATAGTCCATTGTATGTTTATACTACATCTTCTTTTCTGTCTGTTAATGGATCCTGGGTTGCTTCTATGACTTGACTTATAAGTAGTGCTTCTATGAACACTGGGCTGCATGTATCTCTTTGAATTACTGTTTTCATTTTCCTTGGCTATATACCCAGGGGTGGAATTGCTGGATCATATGGTAGTTCTATTATTAGTTTTTAAGCACACTCCTTACTGTTTTCCATAGTGCCTGCACCACTTTGTGTTCCCACCAATAGTGTACAAGAGTTCTCTCTTTTCTCTTCCTCTCTCCAACACTTGTTCTTTGTAGTCTTTTTGATGATAGCCATTTTGACAGGTGTGAGGTGATTTCTCATTGTCATTCTGATTTGCATTTTTCTGATGATTAGCAGGTCAGGAAGAAACAGTTAGAACTGGACATGGAACAAAAGACTGGTTCCAAATGGGAAAAGGAGTACCTCAAGATTGTATATTGTCACCCTGCTTATTTAACTTCTATGCAGAGTACATCATGAGAAACACTGGGCTGGAAGAAGCACAAGCTGGAATCAAGATTGCTGGGAGAAATATCAATAACCTCAGATATGCAGATGACACCATCCTTATGGAAGAAAGTGAAGAGGAACTAAAAGCCTCTTGATGAAAGTGGAGGAGGAGAGTGAAAAAGTTGGCTTAAAGCTCAACATTCAGAAAACGAAGATCATAGCATCTGGTCCCATCACTTCATGGCAAATAGATGGGGAAACAGGGGAAACAGTGTCAGACTATTTGGGGGGGGGGGGCTCCAAAATAACTGCAGATAGTGATTGCAGCCATGAAATTAAAAGGCACTCCTTGGAAGGAAAGTTAGAACCAGCCTACACAGCATATTCAAAAGCAGAGACATTACTTTGCCAACAAAGGTCCATCTAGTCAAGGTTATGGTTTTTCCAGTGGTCTTGTATGGATGTGAGAGTTGGACTGTGAAGAAAGCTGAGTGCCGAAGAATTGATGCTTTTGAACAGTGGTGTTGGAGAAGACTCTTGAGAGTTCCTTGGACTGCAAGGAGATCCAACCAGTCCATCCTAAAGGAGATCAGTCCTGGGTGTTCATTGGAAGGACTGATGCCAAAGCTGAAACTCCAATACGCTGGCCACCTCATGCGAAGAGTTGACTTATTGGAAAAGACCCTGATGCTGGGAGGGATTGGGGGCAAGAGGAGAAGGGGACAACAGAGGATGAGAAGGCTGGATGGCATCACCGACTCAATGGACATGGGTTTGGGTAGACTCCGGGAGTTGGTGATGGACAGGGAGGCCTGGCATGCTGTGATTCATGAGGTCACAAAGAGTCGGACATGACTGAGTGACTGCACTGAACTGAACGGAACTGATGATTAGCAATGTCGAACATCTTTTCATGTGCCTGGTAGCCATCAGTATTGCAGAAAGACATTTCTTTAAAAAGTCTATTCATATCTTCTACCATTTTAAAAGAATTGCTTGTTTGATATTGAGTTGTATGAGTTGTTTATGTATTTTGGATATTAACCCCTATTGGTCATATTATTTGTAAATATTTTCTCTAACTCTGAAGGTTGTCTTTTTTCTGATGACATCTTTTGTTGTATGAAGTTTTTATGTTTAATTCAGTTCATTTGTTCATTTTTGCTTTTATTTCTTTTGCCTTATGAGACCAATCCAAAAAAAGAATATTGCTATAATTTATGTCAAAGAGTGTTCTATGTTTTCTTCTTTGGGTTTCATTGTTTCTGGTCTTACATTTAGGTCTCTCATCAATTTTAAAGTTTCTTTTGTGTATGGTGTAAGTAAATGTTCTAATTTCATTATTTACATGTAGTGCCACGTTTTCCCAGTACCACTTATGGAAGATACTGTCTTTTCACTATTGTATATACTTGCCTCCTTTGTCATAGGTTAATTGACCACATGTGCCTGAGTTTATTTCTGAGCTCTCTGTTCTTTTCCATTGCTCTGTCTGTGCTTATGCCATACCATGCTATTTTGATTACTGTAGCCTTGTAGTATAGTTTGAAATCTGGGAGCTTCATTCTTTTTTCTCAAGAGTGCTTTGGCAATTCATGGTCTTTTGTTGTTCTACATGAAGCTTAAAATTGTTACAGTGCTGTGGAAAATTTCAAGGGTATTTTGATAGGGATTACATTAAATACATAGATTGCTTTGGGTAGTATAAATATTTTCACAACATTTTTTGCCAGTCCAATAGCTTCATTGTATAGTTTGAGATCAGAAAGTATAATGCCTCTGGCTTTGTTCTTCTTTCTCAGGATTGCTTTGGCTCTTCAAGGGTCTTTTTGGTTACATACAAATTTTAGCATTCTCTATTTCTGCTGTTCATAATACTCCATTATGCTTTCAAAACCCATGGCATCAAAGAGATGGTCCCTCTTTTAATTACAACTGGTGAAATTTATGTTCTCTCTCGTTTTGGAGAGAGATTGGCTATAGGTGATTTCTTATACACAATCTCATTGATTTCTGTTCTGATTTTTAATTGTAGTTTTCTGTGTCTGACTTTTAATTGTTCACTATCACTGATCTCAATATTCCTTACAGGATTTAAACCAAATCTCAAATAAGTACATTACAAGCATTCAAGGGAGATTTTCTGCTCTCATTCCCTCTGTCCTCCTCTGTGTATATCACTATAATGCCCAGCATGACATCTTTGCCTTTTTTTCCTTTCTTACTTGCACTATGCACAAAAGAAGGAAAGACTGAGAAGTGGCTCATCAGATTCTGCTTTTTTATTAGAAACATGTACTGGAGAAATAGGTCTCATTGGCACACACTAATCATCGTGCATTACTTTATACTGAGTACATGGAACTAAGTACACACTACTACTTAATATTAGATATGTATCAGCATATGTGATGGGCAATACAAATGTTACAGGATAGGGAGAATAGCAGATATATTTCTGTAGTGAAATTGCACAGGGAATGAGAAGAGGTCAGAGATGTGTTCTCAGGAAAGATTAACATGACACTGGTGAACAATGCTCCCATGAAAGGGAGTTAAAGACAATACCACTGAGAAAACTGTATAATCTAGCATTCTTCATACAGGAATGAAGCAGACCTGGTAAGGAGGTGGCACATTAGCTATTCCAGTAACAGCTGGGGTGGTGTCGATGTCCTTTGGGTCAACCAGAGATTTCAAGGTAAATTTCTGTAAAATTGTGGTCAGGAATAAAAACAGCTCCATGCGGGCCAGGCCCTCTCCCACACAAACCCGTTTTCCTGAAAATAACAAACATAGAGAGTACATACTCCTTGAACACTGTGTTTCTGGCTGCCAGAAACAGACTATGCAGTAACTTTTTGTTGAATGTTTGAATGGATGGATGGAAGGCAAATGGTTAGATAGACAGATGGACAAAGGGTAGACACTCATGCTATCCATCTAACATCTAATCTTAACAGGTATCCTTCTCTCAGCAGATATTTATTGAGTTATCAGCACTATACCGCATACTTCATTAAGTGTATTATAACTCCATTTTGACATTTTCAAGGTTCCATCAATTTTTTTTCCCAGAAATACTCATATATTGGTTGTATTTTGTTTCTGGTGATGGTCCAATGTCTTTCTTTCCATTCTATACAACCTCTATTCTCTGCTGGAAGTATATCAAATCTACATCGACCTTGAAGTTTTAAAGCTTTATAACACAGAGTTACTTTTGTCTAAGATGCACTTCTCTTGTATTTTCAGAATGTAGCTTAAATTTTATTTCTGAATTAGAAAGAACTGGGTCACCTCTCCAAAGCTCCAATAATCCACTCCAAAAATGAGGATGTCTCATAGGGAGGGAAAGTGTCTCATTATGGAAAAAGAGCATTTTGACCAAGCCCAGAGTGTGCACTATGGAAGTTCCAAAGGATGCCCAAAGGCACCTTGTCCACTGAAAGTGAAAGTCACTCAGTAGTGTCTGACTCTTCGCAACCCATGTGCTGTCCATGGAATTCTCTAGGCCAGAATACTGGAGTAGGTAGTCTTTCCCTTCTCCAGGGGATCTTCCCAAACCAGGGATTGAACCCTGGTCTCCCTCATTGTAGGTGGATTATTTACCCACTGAGCCACAAGGGAAACTTGTCCACCTGAAGCAATGAAAAAAATAAATGTGTGTTACCTGCTGAGAAAGCCATGAAATAGTCACTCTTCCTAAAGTTGCCATTCTCATCCAGGAAGTGGCCAGGGTCAAATACCTCTGGGTTGGGGAATTCTTTGTCATCATATAGCACAGAAGTCAGTGATGTTAATATATCTGTGCCCTGGAAAGAACAGATGAAGATAAACTAAACTATGAAGAAGTCACAGAGCTAGAACTGCTGAAAATCACTTAGTCCAATCTTAGGATCAATAGATGATTAATTTTGGTTCAAAGAAGGTCAGTGGCATTTTGAGTCAGACAGAACAAGTAATAAGGATAAGTTTAAGACTAGTGGTGGTGATGCTGCCAAAATGAACACTGGCAGCATCTGAAATACTCAGTACATGGGTCCTAGAACTTATGAATCCATTCTGCTAATCACCGCAGTAGGACATGGTATCTGCCCCCACCAGCTGCTTTATCATTTCAATTTTTACTCATCTCATATGTGGATTATGGTTTAATATGGAAGTCTCTATTGTGCTTGAAATATCTCAAATTATCTGTTTGTATGGTTTTTGCAAACAGGCATTTGATCTAATACAAAATAACCCCTTCTATAATAACAATGTAAGTACAGTAACAAATATTATTGGTTACCATTGACATGCAGATTGTTTGTCTTTATTTTAAAATATAGGGCAGACTTCATCATAGATTAATCCTAGATTTGAAACACAGAAAGGACTGTAAAATTCACAAAATCATTTCACAGCAATTCAGCTTATGATCATTAGTTTAAGCAAGTTTCATCTATTAACACGAAAACTGTTGAGTAAATGATTGAGAAGAAAGATACAAATCTATAAAGTACCAGGTAATCTTTTATCAATTAAATGTGAAAAAAGGACCTGTGTCATGGAGTAATCTGGCAGATACCACTTTATCATGTGACCAACACTGCATAATCAATAATGGGATAACTCATATATGTACCTTCACCTCCCCAGTGAATTTCAGTGGGAAATACAAAGCACCCATATAGTTGAAATCGTAACTGGAATCTATGTCCAGAAAACAATCACACAAAACCAGCCTGAGGTATATTTCACAGGACTATTAAATTGTACTCTTCACAGAGTTGCTGCTGCTGCTGCTGCTAAGTCGCTTCAATCGTGTCCAACTCTGTGTGACCCCATAGACGGCAGCCCACCAGGCTCCCCCATCCCTGGGATTCTCCAGGCAAGAACACTGGAGTGGGTTGCCATTTCCTTCTCCAATGCAAGAAAGTGAAAAGTGAAAGTGAAGTCGCTCAGTCGTGCCCGACTCTCAGCGACCCCATGGACTGCAGCCTGCCAGGCTCCTCCGTCCATGGGATTTTCCAGGCAAGAGTACTGGAGTGGTGTGCCATCGCCTTCTCCCTTCACAGAGTTAAAATGTACTAAAAGAAAACAAAGAGGGCAAACAAAACTAGTAACAGGAGAGAACAGGGAGACCAAGGAAAAGATATTCAAATTATAATCTTGTTTCCAGGCTGGACACTGATTTTCAAAGAAAAAAAGCCATAAAGTTTATTCCAGAAAAATTAGGAAATTTTTAATATAGGCTGTACACTAGATAATATTATTCTATCAATGATAACTCTTCAGTATAATTGCTATTATTGTTCTGTATACAAAAATTGCTATTTTGAGCTACACATACTGAAATAGAGAAGTGTAGAAAAGTAGATGGATAGATTGATAAATGAATATTGTGGAAGAAATTTTTACATACTGAGGTATGGAGAAGTCGTTCTAGCTTATAAACTTGAATTTAACTTAAATTTTATGCTAACTAGAACATCCTGTTTGTGGCCTATCAAACATACACACTAATTATTAAGAAAATGTGAATCAAACAGAAATAAAGAATGTCCATATTAAAAATAAAGATTAAATGCCTCCTTTCTGGGACACCAATGTTGAAACTCTTGCAACGAGAAGACTCCTTTCTCAGGTGCCAAGGCCATACCAACTCGCTGTGCATATGTTGATAATGTTTTCTTGAAACCTTATAAGAATGTATCTCTGGCTTCCTTGTATTCTTTGCTCTGACAAGGTATACAACTGTGTGGATAAACCATACCTTTCCAGAGCAGTTCCTCAGAGTTACCTGAGAGGTTGTCTTTTGGGCTATAATCCTCAGTTTGGCTCAAATAAAACTCTTTTCTATTCCTATTATAGATTGTTTATTGATTATCTCTCAACACTGCAAAAGCAGGTAAATATACAAATTCACGTATAACATACATATGAACATGTTTTTAATGTTCTATGTTTAAAAAATAATTAATGCAAACTTGGGGAAATCTTCCATCCCCTAAGGTTATCATATAAAAGGTATACAACTCTTTATTATTCCCTTGTTTGTGTTTATATAAGAAATAAATAAAACATTTAAGATAACAAAAAAGGTACAAAAGGCAATACTTTCAGCAAATGCTGCTCTGCTCAAACAAATGCATATTTCATAGAGAAATAAAAGAAGCATAATCATTACTCTTTGTCATAAGTAAAAATTACCTGCATGAACCATCATCTAAATGTAAGCACTAAAATTATGAAGTTTATAAGGGTAAATCTTTCAGACTCTGTACTGGGAAACCTTCTTTAGATAAACAAACAAACAAAACAATCCCACACATCAATCTTACAGCATTGCAAAATGTTCTTTTAGACAGTCTTACATACTAACAAATATCAACCTATGTGCAAATATGGTCTTAGTACAAACAATGACCTAAGTATTTTAAATGCAAAATACTAACACATATATATGGAATTTAGAAAGATGGCAATGACGACCCTGTATGCAAGACAGCAAAAAAGACACAGATGTGTATAGCGGACTTTTGGACTCAGAAGGAGAGAGAGAGGGTCGGATGATTTGGGAGAATGTCATTGAAACATGTATACTATCATGTAAGAATCAAATCACCAGTCTATGTCCGATGCAGGATACAGCATGCTTGGGGCTGGTGCATGGGGATGACCCAGAGGGATGTTGTGGGGAGGGAGGTGGGAGGGGGTTCATGTTTGGGATCGCATGTACACCCGTGGTAGATTCATGTCAATGTATGGCAAAACCAATACAGTATTGTAAAGTAAAATAAAGTAAAAATAAAAATTAAAAAAAAATTTACATGTAAACAAAAAATGCAAAATAATCAAGGAAGACACTTTGTGACACATGGGAATTATATACAATCTAAATTTCTGCTTCCAAAAAGACAGGGATATAGCTATTGTTGTTTGTTTAATATGTCCTTGACTGCTTCCATGCTACAACAGCAGAAGTGTACAAAAGGATACAAAAGGCATCAAACACTTCAAAGCTTCAAATTCTGAAATACTTACACTTTGAAGTATGACATAAATACTGTAACACTCCTATCTTAGAGCATTCTCCCAGTTAGCCCAGTGGCTCCAGCCTTGGATAAAACTAATCACTTACATGATTGGTAAAAAGGTGTAACAGAATCAGCCTCCTAATAATCTTATTGGAAAAGACCTTGATGCTGGGAAAGATTGAAGGCAGAAGCAGAAGAGGGCAGCAGAGGATGAGATGGTTAGACAGCATCACCGACTTAATGGGCATGAAGTTAAGGAAACCGTAAGGAGTGAGGGATGGCAGAGCTTGCTGTGCTGCAGGCCATGGGGTCACAAAGAACTGGATGTGACTTAGTGACTAAACAAGAATGAAACTCACTATTTATGTTTCTACACTGGGAGGACTATGCAGAAGGGGATGGTCATCCCCAGTATTTGGTAATAGACGTATGACAATATAATGGTCATTTCCTAATACAGTGGATGTGAGAGATGGGCCACTCCATTCTAGTACAGTGTTTCCCACATACGTAGAAATAAGAAGAGAAACAAGCTTGATCAATTATTACCTTAGACCCCAACGTCACAAAAGAAAAGTCTTCTCTCAGTATGTCCTTTGGTTAAAAAAAGTAGTAGACTTGAAGTTCTAACCCTTGTATCAAAACTGCAATCACTGAGACAAGTCTCACAATCTAGTAAAATCATCAATTCTGTCTTCTCCAAGGATTGGCACTAGTACTTGTACCTTAAGAATCTCATTGCTTTCTTTCCTCAATAAAATATAAATTTTAGTTATATCATTTTATAATTTTAATAATACTATGTCTTGGCTTCAAGTAGATAAGAGAAGTTTTCAGCACACAACTAGAAAGTCTGAACATATACAGATATTCTGTGTTAGAGAGCATGAGAAATCTGCTAAGACAAAAATTTGTCTCAATATTCCAAAGTTTGGAGTACCTCAAAGAGGAAAGCTGACTCCTAAAGTTAATATTAGTCTCTGTCAGTGTTCAAATTTTACTCAAAATACTCAAAATGGGAGAGGTTACATCATTCCATCTGCCAAGGAGGAGAGGGATAGACCCTTTCTGGAAGAAAATAAATAACATCTGAACTCTGCATTTTTTCATTTGTAAAAATTGGTATTTAACCAAAAGTAACTAAGCATTTCAAAGACACAACTAAGTGGCCAAAGGTAGAAGTGAGGAAAACAATAAATATATACCCACACTATGAAACATTTCTCACCTAATTATATCATGCCAGCATGATTTTTAAAACAGAAATCCAATGAAAAAATGTTGAGGAAGAAAAGTTGTAAACCAAAAATCTCATACCATAATCAGTAAAGTCTTGAACAGAATATAGCAAAAGAAATCCAACTGCATATATATATATATATATATGTGTGTGTGTATATATATATTTATAATAGGTATATTCAGTGGGAAAAGTGAGGTCAATGTATACAACCATACCAATAAGTACAGATATTGATTTGAAAAAATATATATACATGTACACAGCTAAAAATAGCATTAAAAATGAGAACATATTTTCTACTCTGATTCTTTAAAAAGTATGTAGCAAAATGTACATAAAAATCATTATCAATAGTAAAATGTTAACTGCCATTCTACTGAGATAAGAAATGAAAACAAGGTTAAAAGAAAGTTATTAGCCCAGACAGCATGACAATGTATAGAGAAACTGCAGTTAATCTAGAGGGAAATTTTAAACACTGATTTTAAATTTGGCAAGATTGCTTCATATAAAGTTATTAAAATGATAAAATCAGTTATATTTTCAATCCAGATAGCAAAGTGGAAAAGGCATTTTGAAACAACAATAAGCACCTAAGGGGAAAAAAAGGATTCATTGGAAATGTAAACAGTTAACTTTCATCAAACCAAATAAAAGAAACAGAAAATTTGGAAGTCTTGCACTGCTAGCTGTCAAATCTGTTATAAAGCTTACAGACTAAACTGGAAAAAAACACACAATTCATCAAGCCTGCACACAAATGATTACTTATACTTCTTTTGTCTTGCTTTCATAGAGGATGGCACACAAACTCTCTAAAATGGGAACTTCAGTACCACCGAGGTCAATATAAGAGAAACCAATGTTACCTTGGGGATGAGGTAGTTTCTGAATTTTACGTCACAGTTCACAGCATGAGGTACACTCGTGGGAGCCAGGTCAATGTATCTCTGGATCTCATGCACCACAGCATCCATGTAGGGCATGCGGGTCCTGTCCTGCATGCAGGGGCTCCGGTGTCTGCCAATCACGTGGTCAATCTCTTCCTGGATCTTAGCTGATAAGAGATAAGCAAGACTGAAGAAGAAAAAAATGCACACCACATTTGCACAGCAATTCAGGGATATATGATGCTTCATGAAGGCATCCCAACAGCATTATACAGTTAAGTTATATGCTCAGAAATGCACCTCGACATGGAGAGAGAATTGCCATAATACAAATACATGTAAGTCTCTGACAAGCTAGACTTAAGATATAGCTAAACAGACTTATATGTTAGCATACACAATAATAGAAGCAGAAATGATAAAATGTTTGAAAATAAAAACACAACACAAGGTCAAGAAACTAAAGTCGTTGGAGGGAAAAAAACAAGAATCTATTAATGTTATATCAAAATAATATGTGGACTGAAAAGGTAAGTTATATGTGTTTGCGTGCATTTGGGTATTATATGTGTGCAATATGCAGTGCTGCTCTCTTCCTCCAATTGCCAAATGCTGTCACTTTCAACATTCTAGTGGTTTCTTCTGAAATTTTTGTCCTATTTCTAATCAATGACCCTGCTTCTATTTTTTACGTACAGATTTTTAAACAATATCTGATTTCCTGGTATGAGGGTTGAGAATTTACATCTCTACAGTCACCTCATACAAAACACACACACAAATCCCCTTACTCCACTTTCAATATATTTACACCATAATTTTTAGCTCTTAAAACATTCATTTTAACATCATTCTGACTAAATAAACAATGCTCACTCTTAAGAAAACTATGATTATGCTTCCTTTTGGTACTTTCTTGGACCTTACTATGTTTCTTTAATTCAGTTCATAAAACTCCGTACCCTGATTTAGGATTCTTTCCAAATACTGAGGTAGATGTTTCAAACTCCTAATAATAATTTCCCTACTATTCGGAAGCCACAAACAATCCATCACCTTTTGTCTTTTGTTCTTGGCATCTCCCTTCATACCTGCTTTATCCACCTGATCCACTTAGAAGTGGACATTTACCAGGCCTGCTATCTAGCAACAGCCCTGACACTTTTTCTGCTTCAAGAGTTCTCAAGATTCCTGAAGCCCATGACTTCCTCTGACATGACTTCAGGTATTTGAATATGAAAGTCTGATAGTTGACTTGAATTCTGATGCCTTAGTGAACTCTAATCCTTTATCTATGACATGCTACATCTCTCTGAAAGTTTTTTTTATTTTCTCTTTTATTCTGGTGTTCTGAAATTTCATGACCTGTGTCATGGGTGGAAATTTTTATTTCATTCACTCTGCTAGACATGTCGAGAGAATTTTCTATCTGCATGGTAAAATTTGGAGGTCTTTTCTCCACAGTGCTCACTCTCGGGAGTTTTTCTCTGGCTGCTCAAATTCAGAAAGCAGGATGGAGAAAGGAGGTAAAAGTCCCTGAATTCAAGAAAAGAGGATTTTTCCCTAACCTTTCCTCCAAGTTGTGACCTCACTCTTTGCCCCTGTCTCTGACCAGTATCCTAAGTGTAAAGCCTCTTAGTTTCAGTTTCTCTAGGCAAAAAGCTCCTCTCATCCTACTGGGGAAAGAATGACCTGATAAAAGGAGCTGTCAAAGGGTCATGCTATCTCAAATCTTGAAAAATGATGCTGTGAAAGTGCTGCACTCAATATGCCAGCAAATTTGGAAAACTCAGCAGTGGTCACAGGACTGGAAAAGTCAGTTTTCATTCCAATCCCAAAGAAAGGCAATGCCAAAGAATGCTCAAGAATGCTCAAACTACCACACAATTGCACTCATCTCACACGCTACTAAAGTAATGCTCAAAATTCTCCAAGCCAGGCTTCAGCAATACATGAACTGTGAACTTCCTGATTTTCAAGCTGGTTTTAGAAAAGGCAGAGGAACCAGAGATCAAATTGCCAACATCCGCTGGATCATGGAAAAAGCAAGAGAGTTCCAGAAATACATTTATTTCTGCTTTATTGACTATGCCAAAGCCTTTGACTGTGTGGATCACAATAAACTGTGGAAAATTCTGTGAGAGATGGGAATACCAGACCACCTGACCTGCCTCTTGAGAAACCTGTATGTAGGTCAGGAAGCAACAGTTAGAACTGGACATGGAACAACAGACTGGTTCCAAATAGGAAAAGGAGTATGTCAACACTGTATATTGTCACCCTGCTTATTTAACTTCTATGCAGAGTACATCATGAGAAACACTGGGCTGGAAGAAGCACAAGTTGGAATCAAAATTGCTGGGAGAAATATCAATAACCTCAGATATGCAGATGATACCACCCTTATGGCAGAAAGTGAAGAACTAAGGAGCCTCTTGATGAAAGTGAAAGAGGAGAGTGAAAAAGTTGGCTTAAAGCTCAACATCCAGGAAACTAAGATGGCATCTGGTCCCATCACTTCCTGGCAAATAGATGGGGAAACAGCGGAAACAGTGGCTGACTTTATTTTTCTGGGCTCCAAAATCACTGCAGATGGGGACTGCAGCCATGAAATAAAAGATGCTTGCTCCTTGGAAGGAACATTATAACCAACCTAGACAGCATATTAAAAAGCAGAGACATTGCTTTGTCAACAAAGGTCTGTCTAGACAAGGCTATGGTTTTTCCTGCGGTCATGTATGGATGTGAGAGTTGGACTATGAAGAAAGCTGAGCACTGAAGAATTGATGCCTTTGAACTGTTGTGTTGGAGAAGACTCTTGAGAGTCCTTGGACTGTAAGGAGATCCAACCAGTCCATCCTAAAGGAGATCAGTCCTGGATGTTCATTGGAAGGACTGATGCTAAAGCTGAAACTCCAATACTTTGGCCACCTGATGCAAAAAGCTGACTCTTTTGAAAAGACCGTGATGCTGGGAAAGATTGAGAGCAAGAGGAGAAGGGGACGACAGAGGATGAGATGGTTGGATGGCATCACCGACTCAATGGACATGGGTTTGGGTAGACTCCAGGAGTTGGTGATGGATAGGGAGGCCTGGCGTGCTGCAGTTCATGGGGTCGCAAAAAGTCAGACACGACTGAGCAACTGAACTGAACTGAACTGAAAGGGTCGTGACTGGGACAGCTACGTTTATCAGCCTATTTCTCCCTCTCTCCTCTTTGATTTTTGGTACTTCTAAATACTGAAACTTACAGGATGGTAAGGACACAAATGACTCTCATTATACAACTTTCTCTTCTGACATGTAGGCCATAACTTCATTCTCTGTCTGACTTCACTGTCACCTCTCAATATACTCTGTGTTTCAAAAATTTGTTGAAGATGTGTTATCTGCCTCTCCAGTTTCAAAAAGCTAACTCTGGCCTGTTAACAGGCTATGGTCATTTTACTGAAATCCTAACACAACAGAAGATCATATGTATTTCTAAACTGCTGTTCACAGCTGTTAACTCTTTAAAGGTTAATTTCTAACAAAAAGTTATTTGCAAAGGATAAAATTATTGACCCCAACCCCCACCACTACCAAATTATTATTTTGGTAAGAAATATTTTCCTGGAAATAAACTTCCTTACAAATAAAATTCCTTTATATGCACATCTTAAACCAATTCCTTGTCAATATAACTTTTTTAAGCACTCATAACACTGAAAATTTCATAAGGCAATCTCACAAAATTTCCAGGATTTCCATTCATGTTTCAATAAGCAGAATTTCCATTTTCTGTGCCCTGGCTTTAGAACGCTGCATTTTCAGAATAAGGAAACTCCAGAGTGATCTTTCCATAAGAAAGCCATTATACAACTGCAAGCCAACTCATGCTGGGTATGCCTGCTACACATGACCTCCCATGAAATCCAGATGCTGCTGTGTTGATTTCTCTACCTTTCAGTGTCTTCACTGCTGTCATCCTGCTATATTATGTAAAAATGTCCCATTACTTTCCCGTCACTACATCTGAAAAACATTAAGGTGCTCAAACAGAGATTTAAGGGCTTCCCTGGTGGCTCGAAAGAATCTGCCTGCAATCCAAGGGATTGCCTGCAATGCAGGAGACTGGGCTTGATCCCTGGGTCAGGAAGATCCCCTGGAGAAGGAAGTGGCAAACCACTCCAGTATTCTAGTCTGGGAAATCCCATGGACAGAGGAGCCCAGCAGGCTATAGTCCATGGGGTCTCAAGAGTTGGACACGACTTAGAGACTAAATGACCACCATAAGAGAAACAAGGTGGAAAGCACTCCTAGTCTCTTTCCAATATCTTTCCTGAAATCACCCTGCCCACCATGTTATCATACCTGTGACCTCTGGGTGCTTCAGCAGGAGGAGGAGTCCATATCTCAGCGTGGTGCTCGTTGTCTCTGTCCCAGCTCCAAACAAATCAGATACAGCGATTGTCAGGTTTTCAAATGTATATTCTGACTGATGATTGTGTTTTTCCTAGGAATGATTTGATTTTTTAAAAATTAGTAAGCATACCAAAAGCAGGTAAACATGACCCATTAACAGGTAAAAAACAAATTGACACAAATCATTCCTGATGAACCCCAGACATATTGGATTTACTCAATAAAAACTTTAAAATTCATGTCTTAAACCAGCTCAAAGAGCTGAAGAATACCACATACAAGAACTAAAGCAAATCAGGAAAATATATAAACAAGTGGGGAATAATAAGAAAAGTATTATACAAAGGAACCAAAGAGAAACTTCAGAGCTGAAAAGTACAATACCTGAAATTAACAACAGCAAAAAAAATTACCAGAATTTTTCAACAGCAGACTGGAGGAAGCCCAAAAATAAAACATCAAACGTGAAGCCAGAACAGAAATTTCCTGTGAATATCAGGAAGAAAAAGGAAGAAAGAAAAATGAACAGAGCCTGAGACACAACTGGAACTCAAACAAGTATACCAACATCCACTTAATGGGAGCCCCAGGAAAGAGAGAAGAAATAAAAGATAAATATTTGAAAAAAGAATGGCTGAAAACTTCCAAAATTTGGTGAAATACATGAATGTATGAATAAAAGAAGCTAAACAAACTCCAAGAATATTGAAGCCAAAAAGACCCAGAGCAAGACGTATCAAAACCCAAAACTAGAGAATGTTTGAAGCATCAAGGGAGAAGTGACTCATCATGTACAAAGGACCCACAATAGCATAATGTATCATTTTTCTCCAGAAACTGTGGGAACCATAAATCAATGGAAAGATATTAAGCCCTCAGTGTAAAAATGTCAACCAAAAACTCTATATCTGGCACAACTATCTGTCCACAAAATAGGTGATAGAAGACATCTCCAAAATAAAACTTAAGGGGTTCTTTTTTAAAAGACGGGGTCTACAAGAAATGCTAAAGGGAATCACCTTTCAGTTTAAAATAAAAATGTATTACATGATAATTCAAACCCAGAATGACAAATAAATATTTTTGTTAAAAATAATAAGGTAAGTAAATACTAAAGCTAATATTATTGTATCCTAGTATAAAAACTCTTCTATATTATTTAATAAAAAATTGAATAAAAATCATTAGAAATAGCTGTTCTAGGTAGAAAAGATATAAAGGTGAAATTTACAACATCAACAAAATAAAGGGAGATGACATTGGTTGGGAGCAGAGTTAACATATGCAATTTGAAGCTACTGTGGAAGCAATTTATACTGGACTGCTATACATTTAGGATGTTAACAGTAATCCCCATTATAAGTACTAAGAAATCAATTGAAAAATAACACAAAAAAATTGAAGAGGGCATTAAAAAAGTGCCTGCAAAAGTGATCAAACAAAAAATATGACTATAATGGAAAAATTGAGAAACAGCAATCATAAAATGCATTAAAGCAAAAAACAGCAGAACAGAAATAAAACCATTAATATTAAACTAATCCTTCAAAATTAATTAAAGTGATTAGTCACTTTGACTAAAACTCACAATTTAAGACATATATTTAAAGAACAAAATTTTAAACTGTATATATAAGCTATTATATATCCATAATATATCCATGCATGTATAGAATATAATTCAGGCATGCAAAAGAAGAAAATCCTAACACCTGTGATATCATGAAGGATGGCCCTTGAAGTTATCACAGTAAATGAAACATATCAGATACAAAGATAACTACCATATGATCAAACTTACATGTGAAATATTTTAAAAATCTGATCTCATAAATACAGAGAACACATTGGCTGCCAGAGATGGGGAGTGGTCAAGATGAATAAAAGAACTCAAAAGGTACAAAATTCCAGTTATAAAATAAATAAATCATGGGTAACTACTACACAGCATGATGACTATAGTTTATACTGTATTGTATCTCTGAAAGTTTCTAAGAAAGTAAATCCTAAAAGTTCTCATTACAAGAAAGAAAACCTATAACCATGTGTGAATGAATGGTAACTACATTTATTATGCTAATCATCTTGCAATATATACATTTATTGAATCACTATGTTGTACATCTATAACATATTTTATGTCAATTCTTTTCAATTAAAAACTGCATATTGTCTATAAGAAACCCACTTAAGACTGAAAGATACAAATATGTTGAATGAAAAAGAGAAAAAAAGATTTTGCAAGCAGTGAGTCACCAAATACAGCAGGAATGTTAGAAAAAAGTTAGATTTTAATCAAAAAGAAATTAAATGGAACAAATGAGAATGGAGTGTTTTTTTACTGGATCAACAAAGGTGAATTCTTCAAGATGCTATAAATTACACATCTATATGTGTGCTTCTCCAGTGGCTCAGCAGTAAAGAACCTGCCTGCAAGTTCAATCCCTGGGTTGGGAAGATCCTATGTAGAAGAAAATGGCAACCCACTCCAGTATTCTCACTTGGGACATCCCATGAACAAAGAAGCATAACGGGCTACAGCCCATAGGGTCACAAAAGAGTTGGACAGGATGTAGCTACTAAGCAACAACAATAACAGCATCACCTATGTGCACCAAACAACAGAGCCACAAAATAAATGAAGCAAACATTGAAATAATTGAAAGGATAAATGAAGAGTTCTATAATAATAGTAGGAGACAGGCTTAGTATTACACTAGACACAGTGAAGAAATAATCTATGAACTTGAGGATACCACCGTAGAAACCTCTAAGACACAGAGAAAGAGACTTTAAAAAGAGAGACAGAAAAAGGAAAAAGCAAACCTAAGGGCTATGAGACAAGTTCAAAATGTGTAACATACTCATATTGGGAAAGCCAGAAGGAAAAGTAAGAGGAAAAGAAGTAGAAAAAATATTTGAGACAATAATGAATCAGAATTTCCCCCAAATTAGTATCATACACCAAACTACAGATCTAAGAAACTCAAAGAACACTGATTAAAATATTGCCAAAAAACAAAAACAAATCCTACTCTAGACATATATTTTCAAACTACGAAAAGCCAAAGGTAAGTTTAAAATTCTTAAAAAGCCAAAAGTAAAAAGTGCCTTGCTTAAGAGGAAAAAGGATGAGAAGTATTCTGACTTTACCTCACATACCTTATAAGTAAGAAGAGAGTGGAGTGAAATATTTGAAGTGTTGAGAAAAAGAAACCACAAACCAAGACTGTGTACCCTGCAAAATGATGTTTCCACAGAAAAAGAAAGGAAGAACTGCTCAGATCAAAAAAACAAAGAAGTAATCTGTTACCAGCATGACTATCTTGCTAGACGTGTTAAAAGAAATTCTTTTGAGAGAAGGAAAATCATATCAATCAAAACCACATCTACATAAAGAAATAAAGAATTACAAAGAAAAGAATGCATAAACATAAAAAAGTTTTCTTTTCCTTATTCATAACTGATTTAACAGCTAAAAGTTCAAAATAACAACAATGTATTCGATGGAGTAATGCTTATGAAAACATCATATATAAATATATATATGCTTATATACAGGTGGAAGGAATGACAGCATGCTATTAAGGGATGGAAGGGAAGAATTAGAATTATTTTGTTACTATGAGATAGTTACACTGACAGTGAAATGGTGCAGGAATAATGAGGTGCAGGAAAAACACAGGACATGACCCTGTGTTTGTGTTTGTTTCCTTAATGAACAGTGACGTTGAATGGACCCTGTCTCACGCCATATAAAAAATTTAACTCAAAATAGATGAAAAATTTAAATACGATACACACACATCATATATTTAATGTCTAACTCAAAGAAACTCACAGAAAAAGAGAGCAGAATAGCAACTATCAGGAGTTGGAGTGGGAGTACCAAGAGAAATAGAGAGATAATTGGTCAAAGGATAAAAATCTCCAGGTGTGAGATGAATATGTTTGAGGTGATCTAATGTACATTATGGTGATTATAGCTAATAATACTGTATTATACACTTGAAAGTTACTAACAGAATAAAGTGTTAAATGTCCTCACCATAAAAAAAGGAAATAGTAATTATGTGAGTAGATAGAGGACTTAACCCAATGCTAGTGTGGTAACCCTGATGGCTCAGACGGTAAAGCATCTGCCTACAATGCGGGAGACCCAGGTTCGATTCCTGGGTTGGGAAGATCCCCTGGAGAAGGAAATGGCAACCCAATCCAGTGTTCTTGCCTGGAAAATCCCATGGATGGAGGAATGTGGTGGGCTACAGTCCATGGGTCGCAAAGAGTCAGATACGACCGAGCAACTTCCCTTAGTGTGGTAATCACTCTATAATATGTACATGTATCAAATTAACACACTGGCCAGTGCTTTCTGACAACCTGGAGGGGTGGGATGGGGTAGGAGGTGGGAAGTTCAAGAGGGCGGAGACATATATATATCTATGGCTGATTCATATGTGTGTACATATGTATCTGTCTAATATATATCATATTTCAATAAAATTAAAATGTTAATGTATCAAAAGCATAATGAAAGATGTGAAATGACAACCAATATGTTGGAAAAACAGCTCAACAACAATGACAAGGAACCCAGTTTTAAAAAGGCAAAGGACTTAGATAATATTTCTCCAAACAAGAAAAGATATTCAATGTCACTGTTCATTAAGGAAACACAAAATATAGTCACAACCAGATACAATTTCACATTACCTAAGCAAGCTTTAATAGTGTTAGAAATTAGAAAGTAAGTACTGGCAATTATGTGGGAAAATAGGAACTCTATACATTGCTGGCGGGAATAGAAATGCTGCAGCCACTGTTGGAAAGTCTGGCTATTGCTCAAATGTTAGACATAAAATTACTAATATCATATGTCTTCTCAATTCCACTCCAAGGAAAATATCAAACAAAAAGGTAAATGTGCCCATGAAGAAATTTGTGCACAAATATTAGTAGCAGTATCTTTCAGAACACCCAAACAAAAACAACACAAATGTTGACCATTATGTGGATGCATAAAAAATTATAGTACACACATACAATTGAATATTATTCAGCCATAAATGAAAAAAACAAAGTGCTCATACATATTACAACTTAGAAAATACTCCAAAACTTAATTTTTGGAGTGAAAAGAAGCCAGAAACAGAAGGGGTGATTTATGAGTCCTTTTATACAATGAATCCATAAAAGGCAAATCATAGAGACATAAAGCAGATTAAGTTGACACATGATGGGGTGGAGAGAATGAACAGCAATCATTTAATAGACATTATATACTTCTGTACAGTGATGAGAAAGTTTTGAAACAAGAACTGGTGATCACACAACATTGTGAATGCATTAAATACGACCAAAATGTACACTCTTAATTGTATGGCATGCAGAAGATACTAAGAAAGGGTGGCAAGAATACACAGAAGAATTATACAGAAAAGATCTTAATGACCCAGACAACCATGATGGTGTGATCACTCACCTCGAGCCAGACATCATGGAGTCCAAAGTGAGGCAAGCCTTAGGAAGCATCACTACGAACAAAGCTAGCAGAGGTGATGGAATTCCAGCTGATCTATTTCATGTTTTAAAAGATGATGCTCTTACAGTGTTGCACTCAATGTGCCAGCAAATTTGGGAAACTCAGCAGTGGCCACAGGACTAGAAAAGTCAGTTTTCATTCCAATCCCAAAGAAAGGCAATGCCAAAGAATGTTCAAACTACCACACATTTGCACTCATCTTACACATTAGCAAAGTAATGATCAAAATTCTCCAAGCTAGGCTTCAACAGTACCTGAAGCAAGATCTTCCAGATGTTCAAGTGGATTTAGAAAAGGCAGAGGAACTAGAGAGCAAATACTCAATATCCGTTGGATCACAAAAAAGCAAGAGGGTTCCAGAAAAACCTCTACTTCTGCCTTATTGACTATACCAAATCCTTTGACTGTGTGGATCACACAGTTGGTGGAAAATTCTTCAAGAGGTGGGAATACCAGACCACCTGACCTGCCTCCTGAGAAATCAGTATACAGGTCAAGAAGCAACAGTTAGAACCAGACACAGAACAACAGACTGGTTCCAAATTGGGAAAGGAGTACGTCAATGCTGTATATTGTCACCCTGCTTATTTAACTTATATGCAGAGTACATCACATGTAATGCCAGGCTGGATGAAGCACAAGCTGGAATCAAGACTGCCAGCAGAAATACCAATAACCTCATATACACAGATGACACCATCCTTATAGCAGAAAAGAAGAGGAACTAAAGAATCTCATGATGAAAGTGAAAGAGGGGAGTGAAAAAGTTGGCTTAAAACTCAACACTCAAAAAATGAAGATCATGGCATCCGGTCCCATCACTTCCTGGCAAATAGATGGGGAAACAATGGAAACAGTGAGAAACTTCATTTTCTTGGGTTCCAAAATCACAGTAGATGGTGACTACAGCCATGAAATTAAAAGACGCTTGCTCCTTGGAAGAAAAGCTATGACCAACCTAGACAGCATATTAAAAAGCAGAGACATTCCTTTGCCAGCAAATGTCCATCTAGTCAAAGCTATGGTTTTTCCAGGAGTCATGTACAGATGTGAGAGTTGGACCATAAAGAAAACTGAGTGCTAAAGAATTGATGCATTTGAACTGTGTGTTGGAGAAGACTCTTGAGAGTCCCTTGGACTGCAAAGAGATCCAACCAGTACATCCTAAAGGAAAACAGTCCTGAATATTCATTGGAAGGACTGATGCTAAAGCTGAAGCTCCAATACTTTGGCCACGTGATTTGAAAAACTGACTCATTGGAAAAGAGCCTGATGCTGGGAAAAATTGAAGGCGGGAGAAGGGGATCACAGAGGATGAGATGGTTGAATGGCATCACTGACTCAATGGACATGAGTTTGAGTAGGCTCTGGGAGTAGGTGATGGACAGGGAAGCCTGGTGTGCTACAGTCCATGGGGACACAAAGAATCAGACATGCCTAAGTGACTGAACTGAATTGATGTGAATTTCACCTTAACTTTTCAAATAACATTATTCCATAAATTGGCCTAAAGATTTCACACAATCTCTATAAAAATCACCACTGATTTCTTTGCATAAACTGACAAATTTATCCTAAATTTAAGTGGCACAGAAAAACCAAAACAATCTTATGAAGTGACAAAAATTAGAGGTCTCACACTACTCAACCTCAAAACTAATTACAAAACTAGTAATTAAGATGTCCAGATGATATGCCACTGATGTAGAAACTGGCATTTAGATTACTGAAACAGATGCCAGATTGCACAAATGCTCAAATTATGAGTCAGTTGATTTCTGACAAGGTTGCCAAGATAATTCACGTGGGAAAAATGGTCTTTCCAACACATGGTGCAGGGTTCATGCTCACAATCGTACAACTCCATATCTTTGCTAATCCATTTACTTTACACTCAATTAAGGCTTCTTCTGTCCACACACCTACTCTTTGCCATCACATGCCTATGAAAACAGCATCATACATACATCATCCATCCATCTCATATTCCCCCCCTTGTCCTTCGATGCAAGTATGTTGATCTATTTGCAACTACCAGCCAAGCAGGAAGCCCAGTTAGATCTAGTTATTCTTCTTTATTCCCTTTACACTGTGTGCTATGATCATGTTCATCATCATATTATACCATGATATTTTGTTACTTTTAACTAGTTGTTATCAGTGTCCAATTCACCTATGACATCATTCTGTTCTTCCTTGGGTAGATAATTAGCACCCAAAGAGCAAAATCAAGGTATTTCACTTATTTAATGACCAAATATTACATCTTCTTAATGGTTAGCATAGATTCATGCATACAAGTACTAAAAATGCTCGTCAGCATTGCTTGCCAGACCACTGAAACATCCCTGGTAAATACAGAAGATTCAATGATCTATAAAATGCACAAGTAATCAAATAATTCATCTGTCTTTAACCTATTACCTGCTCCATCTTGATCAGGAAGCAATCAATAAAGTCTCGAGGATTGTTAATATCCAGGGATGCTTGGTGTTCCCTTGTTTTCTCCAAAACATAATTTTTTACATAAGCAATATTTGTAGAAAATTTTTTATAACTCCATGGGAAAAAATCAAGGAGCACAGGGAAAATATTGAGGACCTAGAAGAGAAAACTATGTTTTATTAAATAAATAGCTAAAACTTACATGCCAAGTCCTGGTTGGAAACTGTAGTATAAATATTAAAATAAATATGGTCTCTAAATGTTGAAGAGTATTTTTAGTATACAAATAACATACTTTTCTATGCTGATAGAAGTATTTCAAGGAGAAAATTCTGGTCAGAAATCAAAAATAATAATCATTTCTATACCTACATATCATGTTTCCAGTAAGAAAACATCTTTACATCAATTCTCCCTGGTTTTTACATCAGTTCTTCTCTACAACCATGAAATAAGGGTTTGCACAAAGGACAATGACTCACATTTTGTAGATAACAACAGAGGTTAAGAGAGTTTGCACAGCCTGATACAGAGCACAGAGCTGGTCCCTGATGTTTCTACCTCTGTCTCATAGACCCAAACATAAAATAAGTATTTTATTAATAGGACTGAAAGGCTCCTAAGTGAAGAAAGTGAAAGTGAAGTCGTTCAGTCGTGTCCGACTCTTTGTGACCCCATGGACTGTAGCCCACCAGGCTCCTCCATCCATGGGATTTTCCAGGCAAGAGGACTGGAGTGGGTTGCCATTTCCTTCTCCAGAAATGGTCCTAAAGACACCATGAAACTCAACATTTTAGGGCTAAAGTAACTAAGCACCAGAGCACTTAAGTGACCACTGTAAGGTCACACCACTGTCTTTTAGGCAGAAGGCAGAACATGTCAGCTCAGTATAGGATACACCTGTAATGTTGGCTTGTGTTTCTTACACCAAAATTTAAAAAAAAAAAATCCCATTTTTTTTGTCATCCCCAAAGCAATTACCTTGTCAGTTAGGATGCCAACTGAAGCATCAAACAGTCCTAACCTAGTCAGTGTTTCCTGGCAGCACTCTTTCACTCAAAGGAGATATTCTCCTCCTTCCTAAATGCAGGTATTTCTGCCAACTAAGATGGTGAAGTAGTAACTAGGTGGAGACTGAATGACAAGACTTGTGAGTAATGGAAGCCTTTCCATAAGGGCCTGGAAGTCCTTCTACTGGTGTGGGCATGCTTTGGGGATGTTACCAAAGTAGTTTATAGTAACTGGGCTTTGAAAATTGGTAGAAAAACCACTGAACAGTGTCAACAGGACTGAATTGTGGGTATGTTTTTTCCTGTCTAACATTAAAGGGCTCAGCCAGCAGCCCCAGATGAGCACTCCGTGATGCTAAGCTCTGGGCAGGGTTGTGCTCTTCACACTTTCACCCCACAGCTTGGTGTATAGAGATCTGGACCTCACGGGGAAAAGAGAATAAATGATTCCTCCAGAAGAAAAGCCACTGGACTCACCTGCATCCATGGAGAGCCCAAAATCTTGATATTTTCATTTACTGTTTTCATTAGATTTAGAAAACTCTGATCTTTATAATCAAAACGGTTCTGAAAAATAATGGAGCAGATCACATTGCAGGGAGCACAGCCCAGGATGAAAGTGGGATCACAGGGCAACCCTGAAGAATAACAAACATTTAAACACATCACCAAAACATACGAGTGAAACACTTTATCTCTGAAACAACACATAAACTGTTAGAAACTTTAAATCAATATTTCTTGTACAAATCCCTTAACAGCAAAATATTCAAAATGCAAAAATTGACACATCACTTTTACCTTAATCTGAAAGACCATGTTAACCTATTTAAAGAAGGTTTATCTATTTATTTATCTTTAAATTGTATTGATGTATAGTTTATTTACATTGCTAATTTCTACTGTACAGAAAAGTGTATCAGTTATACATATATATATATTTTTCTATTTTTTTTCCATTATGGTTTATCACAAGATATTTAATATAGTTCCCTGTTCAAGACAGTAGTACCCTGTTGTTTATCCATTATATTTATAATAGTTTACCTCTGCTAATCTAAACCTCCAATCCTTCCCTCCCCCACTGCTGGAAACTACAAGTCTATTCTTTATGTCTGTGAGTCTGTGTTTTTCACAGATATATTCATTTGTGTCACATTTCAGATTCCACATACAACTGATATCATGTGATATTTGTCTTTGTCGTTCTGACTGACTTTATTTAGTATGATAATCTCTAAGTCCATCCATGTTGCTGCAAATGGTGTTTAAATAATTTTTTTTAATCAATCCAGGGACCTTCCTGGCTGTCCAGTGGTTAAGACTCCATGCTTCCACTTCAGGGGGTGCACGTGGGATCCTTTGTCAGGGAACTAAGATCTCACACACCATATGGCACAGCCAAAAAATTTAAAATAAATTCAATTCATATTCACTGCCTTTTCTTATGTTTTTTTACCTAAGGCATCTGTTAATTTGAAGGGTGAATGATGAGAACACCGAAAAGACCATTTTTGTATCATTTAATTACTAACATTATCAGTGCTGAGTATCATAAACACGTGACATAGGAAAATGAGAACAGTTAGGGACCTCAAAATGTTTTTTATATAATGAATAGTTGAAAGAGTCATGTGTAGAATCAGCAATGAGGAAGCCAAAGAGAGAGAGATTGTAGACTTCATGTACGTGAAAAAGCAAATGTGTAAAAGCAGGAAGAATCCATGCTGTAGCAAAAGAAAAACTAATATGAGTGAACAATTATTATGAACTGGATTTTTTTGTCCAAAGTAAATATAAAATATAATTTTTATATCAAACATAAATCCCAGATAAGTGAAACCAGAAAAGGTTAATTGGTAAATGGAATTTCTTTATGTGTCATTTCAATGTTAAAAAAATTTCCTTGCTTAAGAAATAAATGACCTTCATTTCCAATAACCATAAAAATTAATTAATTTAAGCAAGGCTGCATTATGTAGACCTCTGGGCTAGTCTTCTGTTTACCCAACAGAATATTAAACTTTGATAAATTTAAATTTTTCATCATTTACATCAAGTTTATTATATTTCCAATGACGAAATTATACTAGAAGAAAAGTTTTCTTTTTTGGTAGGAGATCTATAAAATAAAATTGGTGCAATCAAACAATCAAAGAAAATTCTGGGACTTCCCTTGTGGTCCAGTGGTTAAGAATCTGCTTTGTAATGCAAGGAATCCAGGTTCGATCCCTGGTTGGGGAGCTAAGATTCCAAAGGCCCTGGGGCAGCCCTTGTGCTTCAGTGAGATTTCACATGACACAGTGAAGATTCTGCGTGCCACAACTAAGGCCTGACGCAGTCAAATAAATAAATTAACTTTTTTTTAAATTCACAATAGAGAGATACAATATTCACATAAATAGATGTGATTAAAGATTACTTGAATCAAAATACAGTAAGGAGTGACATCAGAATGATGGTGTAAGAGGAAGTCCCAGCCTTCCTTTCCCCATAGAAACACTGGTTTAGCAATGATATGTGGATTAAAATTTCTTTATGAGACTTTAAGAAACTTTTAAGAAGTCACAATACCATAGGCCACTACGAAGCTGAAAACAGATACAATAAAACTGATAAGAAGTGCAATATCACTTCACCTGCATCAACACCTCCCGCCCCCAAACCTCAATGATGAGGCAAAAGAATGCCCCAGGTTGTGATTAACCCAGGAAAGAGATGGATGAAGCATGCATTCAGTGCTGTAGTGGGCTGCTTGAAGAAGCGGCTTCTGTCCTGCCTCACTTGAAGTGCTGACAGAACTGGCATAGTCTGGATGTCTGGAATCACTGAGAATAGAGGGTGAGAGAAGTGATTTGCTGTGACCAGCATGGCCTGACACAGTCTAAAGAAGGTGCACTACTTGAGGCTCATCCACTAATGGGGGGAGAGGAGTGGAGTTTCATCCAGTGTCCTGGTTTTTTTGGAAGGCAACTCAAAGGACTGGTAACTGTCTAACCTGATTCAGGGCATTGAAGGGGAGCCTACAGATTTTGGATGCCACTGAGAAAGGGAGGGTGGAAGAGCTTGCTTCTGTTGAACCACAGAGCTTTCAGTGTGCAAACAGATAACAAAGAGGGCAAGAGAGGACTAGCTCCTGAGAATGAGCTTGGCAAGCTTTCCTAGTCATGAAATTCTACACACAAGCCCACAGTAGTTGCGGCCACCAAAAAAAAAAAAAAAAAACAGGTTTCAGAAGGCCCCAGAATCTCCAGCCAAGATGCTTGCTAAGTGTTTTTGCTCTATATAAAGCTGATCCATAAAATCTGGAAGAGGTAGCTATTTTTTCAAGTTAATGAATCTAAACATAAAGTCATGAAACATACAAAGAAGCAGGAAAAATGGCTCAAACAATGTACAAAATAAATCCCAGAAACTGATCCTAAAGGAATGGAGTAATATCATTTATCTAAACAAAGTTTTTATCAGAAAGTGATGCAGGGACTTTCCTAGTGGTCCAGTAGTTAAGATGTTGTGCTTCCAATGCAAGGTCACTGGTTTGATCCCTGGTCTGGGAACTAAGATCTCACATGCCTCACAGTGAGGCCAAAAAAAAAAAAAAAAAAAGTGACACAGATGTTCCACAAACTCAAGGAAATGATGCATGAACAAATGAGAATATCAAGAAACAGAATATATTTCTTAAAAACAACTGAAATCTGTCAAGTTGAAGAATACAATAAGTCACATAAAATTTTTGCTCAAAGGTAGGTCATTTGCTATTACTCAGAAGAACAAAAGGAAAAAAAAATATTTAAAAGAATAAAGAAAATACAAGGGACTTACGGGATATCAACAAGGGGATCCATATACACATTGTTGGAAAAGAGAGAGAGAAAGCTTATTTGAAGAAATAATGGCAAAAACTTCCTACATCTGAGTGAAAAACTGACACAGATTCTAGAAGGCCAATACATTCTAACTAGGATGAACAAAAGAAATTCACACTGAGATACATTATACTCAAATTGTCAAAATCAGAGACAAGGAGAGAATTTTGATAGCAGCAAGACAAGTGATATGTCAGATACAGTAGAACCATCATAATACTAACAACCGATTTCTAAGCAAAAACATTGCAGGCCAGAAAGCAATGGGATGATATACTCAAAACGTGGAAAGAAAAAAGCTATCAACCAAGAATACTCTATCTGACAAGACAATTTTTCAAAAATAAAAGACAAATAATCACTTTCTCAAATAAACAAAAGCTGAGGGAGTTAATCCACACTAGACATGACAGGGTTTCCCTGGTGTCTCAGGGGTAAAGAACCCTCCTGCCAATGCATGAGATGCATGTTCAGTCCCTGCATTGGGAAGATCCCCTGGAGAAGGAAATGGCGACCCACTCCAGTATTCTTGCCTGGGAAATCCCATGGACAGAGGAGCCTGGTGGGCTATAGTCCATGGGGTCTCAAAAGAGCTGGACATGACTTAGCAACTAAATAACAACAACAACAAAGACATGTCTTAGAAGAAATGCTAAAAAGGGTTCATAACGTTAAAACAACAGAACACTGAGCAGCAACAGAAAATCACATGGAAGTATTAAGTTAATCATCATGTTTTGTGCTGGTCTCAGCCTATCAATAACCAAAGGTATAGATAAACTAGACCTTGTGATTCTTTTTATGACTGCAAGAAGTCCTTCAGCAAAAGTCATCAGGAAACTTTGAAACATAGAACTTTATTACCAACAAGACCTGGATATTGCCAACACACGTGGGAACACACTGTGAGGTTGTGAGTGGAGTGACAGAGAGTGACAGCTCACACAGTGGCCCGGAGTTCTGCTCTCACTGGGGTAAAGTTCAGGGCACAGGGTTTCGAGGGCTCATTATGGGTGAATTTAGAACATAGAAAGTGGAAATACAAAGCACTGAAAGTGAGAAAAACAAGTAGCCAAACGCTTGTCATTGAAATCATCCAAGAACAAAGGAGGTTCAGTGGGAAGAGCTTTTTAGTCTCCTGGCTAGCTTGTGTTTATTTCAGATAACCACCTTTGAAACGGATGCTGTTTGGAAACTGATGCCTTGGCAATCACAGCTGACATCAGGTATTTGCATTACAAAAAAGAAAAAAAAAAAAACCAGAACTGTCTGAGTTTAAACTACACATTAGAAAATGAAAATCAAAAGCAAGAGGTAGCACCTCACAATCCGGCCATTATCAAAAAAGAAAGAAAGAAAGGGAGGAAGGAGGGAGGGAAGGAGAGAGAGAGGAAGAAAATAACAAGTGTTGATGAGGGAGTTGAGAAATTGAACCCTATGTATACTTGATAGAATGTCCATGATTTACTATGAAAAACAGTATGGCCATTCCTCAAACAATAAAAAGAAATTTACCATATTACCCAGCAATCCCACTTTTGAGTTTTCACACAAAATAGCTGAATCAGGATCTTAAAGAGATAGCTGCACTCCCCTGAAACATTCTAAAGGTCCATCAACAATTACAGATAAAGTAATGTGGGAGGAGATTGGCATAGATGGCAGAGCAGGAAGATCCTCACCTCCTCTCATGGACATCCCCAAACTATAACAATATACAGAAAAAAGGTTTTTTTCTGGTTTCATCGATGAAAAAAAACCAGAACCCACCAGAAAAGATCTTCAACAAATAAAGATATAAAGAAGAAACCACAAGGAGATGAGTAGGAGGGGTGAAGTAAAGTACCACACTCCCACATAAGCACAGCACAAAGGCAAGAAAAATTACAATTGCAGAGACTGCCTCAAGAAGTGAGTTTTCTGAGCCCCACACTGGGCTCCCCAGCCTGATGGTCCTGCAATAGGAAGATGAATCCTGGAATGTTTGGCTTTGAAGGTCAGCGGGGCTTACTTTCAGCTGCCCCAGGGGGCTGAGGAAATAGAAACTCCACTCATGAAGAGGACATACAAAATCTCACATGCTCTGTACCCAGCATAGAAGCATTCATTTGAAAGAAGCCTGGGTCAGACCTACCTGCTGATCTCGAAGAGCCTCCCAGAGAGGTCGGAGGCACCTGGGGCTCACCCTGGGACCATAAATACTGGCAGGAGCCATTTTGGGGAGTTTGTTCTGCCACATGGACACTGGTGCTGGCAAGTGCCATTTTGGAATCTTCCCTCTGGCTTAGCATCATGACCCAGCCCCCTCCTACCTCCCAAGAGCCTGTAGGCACCAGGACTTGCCCAAGGCCAAGCAGCTACCCACCAGCAGAGCGGCTGCCTTAAGATTCTCTGACCTCACAACCACCCCTGTACACAGCCCTGTCCACCAGAGGACCAGGACTCAGCTCTAAACAGCACTGCACAAGCACCAGACCCAGGAATCCCAGGGCCCTACAATCAGAGAGCAAAGGACTCAGCTCAAACACCACTGGTCAGGCACCAGTGCCAGAATCCCCAGCCCTACCCACCAGCAAGCCTGCTCTTGTCAGACAAGCCTCACCATTAGCATGTGGATAAGAGCCCCCGGACAATGACAGCCCCACAGCATGCAGACCCAGTCCACATACCAGTAGGTTAATGGTGGCTTAGCTGGTAAGGAACCTACCAATGCAGGTGATGCAAGAGACACAGGTTTGATCCCTGGGTCAGGAAGATTCCCTGCAGAAGGAAATGGCAACCCACTTCAGTATTCTTGCCTAGAAAATTCCATGGATGGAGGAGCCTGGTGGGCTACAGTCTATGGGATTGCAAAGAGTTGGACACAACTGACTACACATACATACAATAGCACCAGCTAGGCCCTGGCTCTGCCAACGAGTAGGCCTGCCCTAGCCTTGTGACCAGCCTTTTGCAACGTGAGTGGACACCAGTCACAGGACTCCCACAGGCCTACAGTCTATGGACCAGCCCAGTTATCATCAGGCCAGTGCCAACCTGCTGGACTTCAGACCCGCCTAGGCTCAGCACCAGCCTCACCCACTGGTGGACAGACACCAGCCCCAGAGCACTGTAGATTTTGGACCCAACCCACCCAATTATAAAAGGCCAGCACCTTTCCTGTTGCCCCAGCCTCAACAACCAGCAGGCCAACACAAGCTTCTGAATTCCCCCAGAACCCACAGCCTGCTGTGTCAGGAACCAGTCTCACCAACCAATGGTCCCATTCCAACTCTGGGATCCTTGGGCCCCTTAGGCAGATTCCAGAATCTGGCTCTGCTCGCCTGGGCCAGCATGTGATCCAGCACGTGGCTTTACCTTCCAGTGGTCAGGCACCAATCCTAGGATCTCATGAACCCTGACTCACCCACTAGTGAACCAGCACTACCTCTGGAATGCCCCAGGGTTCCACAATTGGCCACTTCTTGGGACAGCACAGCCAACCAGCAACTGGCAGCCTCTGTACAAGGCAGGAACAGTCAACCAATCTGACCAAGGTCAACCAGGACTACAAGGTTGCCTACAGTAGTCAGCCCACAACAGAAAGACAAACACAGTCCACATGCGGGAAATCCTGATCAATATAGCTCTAATGATGAGTGGGCAGTGTGTTGTTGGGACACATTGGACGTATCCTAAAAAACATTATTTCTCCAAGGTCAGGAATTATAACCAACCTACCAGATATACAGAAATAAAAATAGCAAGTTAGGGAGAAAAAATGGAGCAACAGAAGAACATGTTCCAAAGTGGAGTGGAGATATATAATCTACTCAAGAAAGAGTTCAGGGTAATGATCAATAAGATGATCAGGGATTCTCTGGTGATCCAGTGGTTAAGAAACTGTGTTTCCACTGTAGAAGGTACAGGTTTGATCCCTGGTCAGGGAACTAAGATCCCACATGCCACATGACTCAAATGGAAAAAAAAAAGATGATCAAAGAACTTTGGAGAAGAATGGATACACTAAGCAAGAAGTTAGTAGATTTTAAGAAAGAATTGAAAAATATAAAGAACAACCAAACAGAGATGAAGAATATAATAACTGACATGAAAAATACACTAGAAGGAATCAAGAATAGACTAAATGAAACAGAGGAATGGATCACTGAGGTGAAAGAGTAGCAGAAATCACTGACAAGGAACAGAAAATAGGATGAAAAGAAATGAGGGCAGTTTAAGAGACTCTGACACCAGCAATCATACACTCACATTATAGAGGTTCCAAGAGAAGAAGAGAAAGATAAAGGGTCAGAGAACACATCTGAAGACAAAATAGCTAAAAACTTCCCTAACCTGGGATCAGTAACAGACAACCAAGTCCAGGAAACACAGAGTCCTGAACAGGTCTACCCAAAAAGCAACAGACCAAGATGCATTGTAATTAAAATGTCAGACAGTTAAAGAGAGATTAAAAGCTGCAAGGGAAATTTAATAAGTTAAAATTAAGGAAACTCCCATTACACAATCAGCTGACTTTTCAACAGAAATTCTGCAGGCCAGAAGAAAGTGGCATGACATACTTAAAAAAAAAAAATGTAAGGGATTGAAAGAAAAAAATCAACAATCAAGAATGCTCTACTCACAAGTTTCTCAATCAGATTCGATAAAGACAACCAATTTTACAGACAAGCAAGAGCTAAAAGACTTCAGCATCACCAAATCAGTTTTACAGGAAATAGTAAAGAGACTTCTCTAAGAGAAAAGAAAAAGCCGCAACTAGAAATGGGAATATTACAATGGAGAAAGCTCAAATATGCGGTAAAGGTAAATACACAGTAAAGTTATTTTTTTAAGTGTTACATTTAAATGAAGTCATAATTGAGAACTGCATTAAGACATACCTAAACGATTAAAATCCCTAAATGTCATTACTATTTGCTAGAATTGTAGCCTTGGGCCCTGAAGTGACTCTCAGACATATCTGTGAGGCTGTATGTATAAAAATTGTCCAATTAAATGAACATAAATGTCACTGTTTCATGAGTGTCATTCTCACCATAAGTGTGACACCCCCATAAGTGTTATTCTCACCCTGTCCAATTAACAAGTATTCCCTGGTAAAACGCTCTGGAATAGAAAACCCACTTTAATGCTACAGGAAAGACATTGTTCTTTTTTTTTTTTTCAGGAAAAGACTCAAAACTATACTTTGTGGTTTCTGAACTGAACACAAACCTCAGGATAGAGCATTATTAAAGCACATTTATACCCACACTGTGTGTACCATCATGGGACAATCCTATGACACACATGACAATCACAGACACACAAAAGGCCCCTGGCTGTCTGTGCTTCACACCCTCCCCACTTCATCTGAAGACTGACAACCACCACCCATAGGAAAGATGTGGCTGCCCCGAAATGTTGCCAAGGGCATCACCGGAGAGAGAGAGAAGACTGCTAAGGTCAGAGTTTACAGAGCACAGAATCACCCACCGTTGGTTTTCCGCAGCTCCTCCACCAGGCAGCGCGCTTCCTCTTGAACGCGGTCCTCGATGCTCCTCTTCCCCATCCCGAAATTCCGCAGCGTCATGAGCGAGAAGCGCCGGGTCTCCTTCCATGTTTTCCCGTTGCTGAATACGATTCCTGATGGGAGGGGAAACAGAATAGGAGGGAGGCCCTAGGGAAGGAGGAGTGAACTGACACTTGGGACACTGAGACAAGCAAGCTCTGCTGGGGGGCTCCTGAAATTCCCGTTTTTCACCCTGACCACCCCTACCCATTATTAAAGCTGAACATGTGCAAATACACACCTACCATATCCCTTAACAGTTCTTTGAATCACTGGGAAACTGCCTCTTCCAGAAAACTCCTCTCCCAAATCAATCAGAGCCTCCTTCACTGCTTCATATCCATGCAAAACTACCGTGGGCTTCATTCCAAAATACACAGTAAACACAGGTCCGTAGACTTTTGAGAGCTGGGAATGGAAATGCATGTAATAGCAAAAGAAGTCAATACTTGATAAATATTGTGCCTGATACAAAATGTGTTATCATTGTTCTATTATGTTTTTATTCTGCCACATAGCTTAAAATATTTCTTAATTCAATTCATAAGTATGATGGTGATGTTACAGATTCCACTTATGGATGACCTGAGATCCTGGATAATGGTCCAAATAACTGGTACACAGATTATAATTAATCCTCAAATCAGCACTTTCAGCAGGTTCATTTGCCCCACTATAAATAAGGAAACTAAGGTAGGGGAATTCTGGTATATTTCCAGCATCCCAGGGCTAATATATGGAGGATTCCTGTTTGAAGATCTTCATAATCACCCTCTGATCCTTGAGAGGAATGTAGCAGTCCTCAAGGCCCAGCTTTAAACCGTCAGCCAACTGACTGTTTCAGAATCACTCACACAGCATTCTGATTCTATAGCCCTATGATGAATACTAGAAATTTATCATTTCAAAAAATAAATTCCAGTAATTCCCAGCCTCGTTTGAAATCCACTGGTATGGCTAATACAGAAAGAGAGGAAACACCGTAGAGACAGTGCTTGGAGAGACTGCATCTCATGGAAGAACAGCATCTTGCACCCTGCAGGATTCACAGGGTACAGACAGCAGCTTCCTGCAGAATTCTGAGTGATGACTTCTTTCTTTCAATCACTCATGCTTGTCTTGATCCCAGGTCAATTCCTCTACATCAGGCACAATGCCCTTTTGCAAAAAAGTTATATTTTCCTGACTCTGGACAAAACACGCGGCTTACGTAGTATATGACTTCTGGAAGAAAATCTCGAATCACAAAATGCCAAAAATCAGCCCCAAATCATAGCAAATGGCTGTGAAACAAAGGAGGGAGGCAACACTCCCAGCTTTTAATACTTTATTATTTTCATTTTACCATACAAAGAGCTAAGTGTTTCTCTACTCGCAAAACACATTCCTTTTTCTTCTATTTATGACAATGATATACCTGAAAAGGCAAGAAAAGTGTCAAAATTTACAGGAAGTAATTTGCTTCACATTTACATATTTTGACTGTGCCCATAGAAATATATGTATTAGGTTCATAATTAGGCTTAACTTACTTACCATTTGCAAGACCCTGGAGAAGCATAAAATCTACTTACACTGGTTAAAGATTTGCTGATATTCTTAACATCTAGCTGAAAGATATTTCCAAGAATTGGGAGAGGAGTGGGGCCTGGGGGGAGCTTCCCTTTCCCAGAGCTCTGTTTCCATAGCGAGAGGAGAAGCAGGCAGGAGAGACAGAGCACCAGGACCACAGCCAGATCCATTGGCGCCTTCTCTTCTCGCTCAGATGACTGTGAGCCTGAAACCTAAAGCTTTTATGACAGTCCCTGCTAATTCAACTTGGGCCTCCCTGATATAAAAAGACCAATTAATTACATCCACTTTGCACTCTATTCTGAGTAGACTTTGCCCCAATGATAAAAATAAATTGTGCTTTAATCTTGTTTTCTCTGTGTCCAATGATCACTCTGGAAATTCCAGTCTAGCTGGTTTAGCTGTACTGGGATTGGGCCCGTGTGTGCATGCCAAGTCGGTTCACTCATACCTGACTCTTTGTGACCTATGGACTGTAACCCATTAGGCTCCTCTGTTCAGGGAATTCTCCAGGCAAGAATACTGGAGTGGATTGCCAGGCCCTCCTCCAGGAGATCTTCCCAACTCAGGGATCAAATCCACATCTCTAATGTCTCCTGCATGGGCAGAACAGTTCTTTACCACTAGTACCACCTGGGATGCCCTGGGATTGGGTCCAGTTATGGCTAATTGAAAAAAAAAAGGGGGGGGCTCCTAACTGTGAATTCAAATCAGTGACCAGTTGGAGATATCTCACACTGAGGACAATCAGTTTATCTTCAGTTCAGTTCAGTTCAGTCGCCCAGTCCTGTCTGACTCTGTGACCTCGTGGACTACAGCACGCCAGACTTCCCTGTCCATCCCAGCTCCTGGACCTTCCTCAAACTCAAGTCCATCAAGTCAGTGATGCCACCCAAAGATCTCATCCTCTGTCCTCCCCTTCTCCTCCTGCCTTCAGTCTTTCCTAGCATCAGGGTCTTTTCCAATGAGTCAGTTCTTCACATCAAGTGACCAAAGTACTGGAGTTTCAGCTTCAGTATCAGTCCTTCCAATGAATATTCAGGACTGATTTCCTTTAGGATTGACTGTGTTGATCTCCTTGCAGTCCAAGGAACTCTCAAGAGTCTTCTCCAGTACCACAGTTCAAAAGCATCGATTCTTTGGCACTCAGCTTTCTTTATAGTCTAACTCTCACATCCATACATGACTACTGGAAAAACCATAGCTTTGACTAGATGGACCTTTGTTAGCAAAGTAATGTCTCTTCTTATGCATTTTTAATTTTATTTTTTAATGTTTATTTTGTAATACTATTCCAACACTGGAATATTCTGTCCTTGAATTTGAAAGATTTTAAAATATTTTAATGTACTTACTGATATTACATTTGCCTATACATAAAATAGGTAATGATGACATATTTAAGAGCATTTACAAATCAAAATGCAGTAACTGTGGTTCAGGCATCCATAATGAAGCCACGCAGTCATTAGGTGTGTGTTTAGATAAGTTCCTGCATTACTGAGAACTTGAATTGCCAACTATGTCAAACTCAAGGACTCCACCAATCATTTCAAAACAGCATCTGCTACCAGGTGCTTGCTACAATTTTGTATTTTCAAAGTTCTCCACCCCCTTCACAACTATGTAACCATTTTGAACACCCCCCAAAAAAATTCTTGCTGACAAGTATCCTTACATCTTGTCATCTACAATTCTAATTCTTTTTTTAATTTAGTCTTAATTGAAAGATAACTGCTTTTCAATATTGTGTTGGTTTCTGCCATATATCAACATGCATCAGCCATAAGTATACAAACAATTCTAATTCTTCACAAGAAATTTATGTACCTTTGCAGTTTTTTGCATTTATAAATTTCCCCAGGTTGTAGTCTGGTAGAACACAATTTAAATGCTTCTTGGATCTGTGTCTCCTGGGCTGCAGTCATAACAAACCCCAAACAAATACCTCTTGGATTTCAACCAGATCACCATTCTTGGAATTTGTCATTAATATTAAGATAATTCAAACATCTCAAAAGACCAAAGATATATCAAGTAATTATATAAATAAATGTACATGACTTTTATCTTGAAAACTCAAGTCTACTCCACCAAAAATTAAACATTGGAAGGTAGAGATGGTAATTTTATAATTCTCAGTGTGGGAAAGGAAGATTCTGGGTGATTAGAAACAGCCAGTGTCATAAAGGTCATATTCAGTTCAGTTCAGTCAGTCTCTCAGGCGTGTCCGACTCTTTGTGAACCCATGAATTGCAGCACACCAAGCCTCCCTGTCCATCACCAACTCCCAGAGTTCACCCAAACCCACGTCCATTGAGTCGGTGATGCCATCCAGCCATCTCATCCTCTGCCATCCCCTTTTCTTCCTGCCCCCAATCCCTCCCAGCATCAGAGTCTTTTCCAATGAGTCAACTCTTTGCATGAGGTGGCCAAAGTACTGGAGTTTCAGCTTTAGCATCATTCCTTCCAAAGAACAGTCAGGACTGATCTCCTTTAGGATGGGCTGGTTGGATCTCCTTGCAGTCCAAGGGACCCTCAAGAGTCTTCTCCAACACCACAGTTCAAAAGCATCAATTCTCTGGCACTCAGCTTTCTTCACAGTCCAATTCTCACATCCATACATGACTACTGGAAAAACTATAGCCTTGACTAGATGGACCTTTGTTGGCAAAGTAATGTCTCTGCTTTTAAATATGCTATCTAGGTTGCTCATAACTTTCCTTCCAAGGAGTTGGTGCAAACATAACTGTGGTTTTGGACCATGAATTTTAAATCCTTATAACTAACCTCAAACACATCTTTATTTAGAAAACATTACGATCAGCACATTTTTTGCCAATGAGAAATAAGTTTGTTTATTCCTGTAGCATAAAAATCCATGCTTTGAGGTTCACCGAACTCTTGGAAAGCATTTTCTGCATCCTGCTGGTTGTGGAAGTGTTTTCCTTGAAAAAAGCTGTCCAAACACTTGAAGAAGCAATAGTCAGTTGGCAACAGGTCAGGTGAATATGGCGGATGAGGTAAAACTTCACAACCCAATTTGTTTAACTTTTGAAGTGTTCGTTGTGCAACACGTGGTCAGGCATTGCTGTGGTGAACTGGCCCTTTCTGTCGACCAATGCCGGCCGAGGGAGTTGCAGTTTTGAGTGCATCTCATTGATTTGCTTAACATACTTCTCAGATGCAATGGTTTCGCTGGGATTCAGAAAGCTGTAGTGGATCAGCAGACCACCATACAGTGACCGTGACCTTTTTTTGGTGTAAGTTTGGCTTTAGGAAGTGTTTTGGAGCTTCTGCATGGTCCAACCACTGAGCTGGTCATTGCCAATTCTCATATAAAATCCACTTCTCATTGCATGTCACAATCTGATCAAGGAATGTTTCACTACTGTTGTGTAGTTCTGATGGCTAAAATGGTAAAGAATTCACCCACAGTGCAGGAGAGCCAGGTTCAATCCCAAGGTCAGGAAGATCCCCTAGAAAAGGAAATGGCAACCCACTCCAGTCAGTATTCTTGCCTAGAGAATTCCATGGACATATGAGTCTGGTGGGATACATACAGTCCATGGGGTTGCAAAGAGTTGGTCATGACTGAGTGAATATAAATAGAAAGGAACAGAACAGAATAAGAGAAGATGACACTTCAAAACGACAGTTTTTTTTTCTCAGCTCATGAGGCACCCAATTATAGAGCTTTTTCACCTTTCCAATTTGCTTCAAATGCCAAATGACCATAGTATGGTCAATGTTCAGTTCTTCAGCAACCTCCTGTGTAGTTTTAAGAGGATCAGCTTTGATGATCCTCTTAGTTGGTCATTGTCAACTTCTGATGGCTGGCCACTGTGCTCTTCATCTTCAAGGCTCTTGTCTCCTTTGCAAAACTTCTCAAACCACCACTGCACTGTATGTTCATTAGCAGGTCCTAGGCCAAATGCGTTGTTGATGTTGTGAGTCGTCTCTGCTGCTTTGCCACCCATTTTGAACTCAAATGAGAAAATCATTCGAATTTGCTTTTTCTCTAACATCATTTCCCTAGTCTAAAATGAAAATAAAATAAACACAAGTGATAAGTCATTGGCAAAAACACAAAGCAAGAAATGTGCATTAAAATGACGTATAACATAACAGGGGCTCCCCTGGTGGCTCAGATGTAAGGAATCTGCCTGCAATGCAGGAGACCCAGGTTTGATTCCCCACATTTAAGAATTTATTCCAGTATCAAATGACAAATTTACTTTTGCACCAACTTAATAATTAATAAGACTAGGATTTAAACTGAGACCTTCTGATGCCCACTGTGATGCTCTCTCATATATACCACAGCTGCCTCAAGAATAATTTCAGAAAAACAAAATCAAACCCCCTACATGCTACTCTGAATATACAGTTGATTGTTCACAAAATAACAGGCTTCACAATAAACAGATGTCCCTGAACTCCAAGGGGAAAGAGTCACAAATTCTCAAGAGAAGAAATCAAAAATAGAGGTTCTTTCCTGTTCCTCAACAAAGAGGTAAAACTTACTCAGGCAACTGAGGGAAGACCCAATCTCTAAGAATTTAGTGGGGAAGGCTTGAGAAATTATGGCTCATGCCTCCCAGTTGCCTTGAGATACAACTACTTCTGTTGCCTTTTGAAGCCTGTTTTTATCAGAATAAGAAAAAAATGAAATGGAGTATACACAGTGTTAACCAAAATTTTAGAAAAGACCTGACTGAAATAAAATGATGTTTATTGGGGGTTTGGTAAGACTGTGGCATGAGACAGACTCACGAAGCAGTTGAATGGTGCCCCACTGGACTACAAAATAGGTGAGGCTTATAAGGGCAAAACCTTCAAAATTACATAAGTGTTTTAAAAAGTATAATTGGATCTGGCAAGTAAGGGTTCCTATTAAGTATGGATAAACCGGGGTCCAAAATGGCTGCACAGTTGAAAGGGGTGACCTTAAGACTACAAGAATGCAGCTGGCAGGTGTTGCTCTGAATAGGGCTAGACCTGTCCTTGGATCTAGGACAGGTCAAAGAAATGTCAGGTTCTCAGTGGTGTAAAGACACATCTGAGACCAGATTCTCAACAGCTGCCTGACTCCATTTCTGTATGTCTGAACTCTGATTACTCCATTATAATTTCAATCTGTCATCAAGAGCAGGGAAGGGAGATTGTACACAGAACAATAGGTATGGATTTGGTGGGGAATGGGAGGCAGAGACTTCATTAAACAGACCCACAGTACCAGTACATGTAGACCCGAAGAGGAGATGGCAGTTAGTGGTCATGAAGATCTAAATATCACCGGAAAGGTTAACACTAGAACAGTAATGACAATGCTTCACAAACAGGAGTTCTACAACATATCATCATATTTGTTCAGAACCGATTAGTGAAGTTATTCCTAAGCTCTTTTAGTAAGAAACAAATAAGTGTTTGTCAAGACCTAATTACAAAATACTTTATTCCTCAGGTTTACATCAGTTCATGTAACAAAGAATTTAACACCATTTTATCTCTTATGATTCTCTCAATTACCTTTCCCAAAGATAAAACAGCACCTGCAGGTTGTAGAGCTAAGCCTGGAATTCACATCTCCTGAGTCAGGCCTGCCTCCTTGTAAGCAAACACTCAGTTCACCAGGGTCACCACACTTACTGCATATGTACCATGATTCAATATTCTGTGACTCATCCTAGTCAATGACTTTCCAGATATATCAAGTGAGTTAATGATTACTGCACCAGTTCATTAAAATCAGAGTCATACAAGTTCAATTTTGTAACCTTCATACTCGAGAAAGTCATTGGATGATTGGATGGCATCACTGACTCAATGGACATGAGTTTGAGCAAACTCCTGGAGATGGAGGACAGGAAAGCCTGGCATGCTGCAGTCCATGGTGTCAGAAAGAGTTGGACACAACTTAGCAACTGAACAAGACTCAGTGTAACCTTTATTTCCTACAAAAAGAAGCAGTAATGTTACCTACCTCACACAGCCCTATGTTCTAAAAGACAAGCCAGCTTATATCGGATGAAATAAGTTCAATCACTTGTTTTAGAGCAGCTGTTTTTATTTTTTGAGAAATGAGTGTGTGGCTGAAGTTCACAGAGTCACAGAGTCAGACACAAATTAGCGACTGAACAACAAAGTGCCCACTCTGCTCAGCAATACAAACCTTATTTCAGCTATAATTGTGGATGCACATCTTTCTTTTTAAGTAATAGAATTTATTTTATGGTAATTATAAATAAAACAACTATAAACATTCATGTGCAGGTTTTTATGTGAACGTAAGTTTTCAAGTCATTGGTATATCAAGGAATGTGATTGATGAATCATATGGTAAACATGTGTTTAGTTTTCTAAGAAATCTGCAACTGTCTTGCAAAGTGGCTGTACCATTTTGCACTCCCACCAACAATGACTGAGAGTCCCTGTTGCTCCACATTCTTGCCAATATTTGGTTTTGTCAATGGTCTGGACTTTGGCCATTCTGTAGTGGTATCTCATTGCTGTTTTCCTCTACAAGTATCTAATGATATATGATGTTGAGCATTTTTCACATGCTTATTTGCCATGTCTATATATTCTTGCCATTTTTAGGGTGGGTCCTAATATTTTATTTTTATTGAATTATAGTTGATAAACAATGTTGTGTTAGTTTCTGGTGTACAGCAAAATGTTTCAGAGAGAGACATATATCTTTTTCATATACTTTCCCATTATGGTTACAGGGTATTGAAAATAATTCCCTGTGCTATACAGTAGGACCTCATTATTTATCTGTTTTATACAGATATATTAGTTTGGAGCTGCTAATCTCAAACTACTGATTTATCCCTCCACCACATCCTTTCCCATTTGGTTTGTTTTCTGTGAGTCTATTTCTGATTTGCCCATTTTAAAATCAGGTTGTTATATTTCTGATTGTTGAGTTTTAAAAGTTCTTTGTGCATTTTGGATTATGATCCTTCATCAGATACATCTTTTGCAAATAATTTTCCCACTCAATGGTTTCTATTGACAGAACATTCAGTAGAGCAGAAGTGGCTAATTTTAATGCAATTCAAATTATTCTTTTCTTTCCATGGATTCTACCTGTAGTGATACACATAAAAATCATTGTCAAAATCAAGAACATCTAGTATGTCTTCTTATATTATCTTCGGTAAGTTTTATAGTTTTGCATTTTACACATAGGTCTATGATTCATTTGAATTAACATTTGTGAAGGTTATAAGATAACTTGTGTGTGTGCATGTGTGTGAGTGAGAGAACATTTAGTAATTGCAGAAGCATTTATTGAAAAGACTAGCCTTCTCCATTGAATTGCTTTGCTCCTTTGTCAAAGATCAATTGACTATATCCATCTACCTATTAATATTCCTGGACTCTTTTTTCCATTAAATCATTTGTCTCTGTTTTCATCAATACCACTCTGTCTTGATCATGGTAGCTTTGCAATGAGTCCTGAAATCAGAGACAGTCAGTGCTCTGACTTTGTTTTCCTTTTTCAATATCGTGTTGACTATTCTGGGTCTTTAACCTCTTCATATACACTTAAGAATCTTACTGTCAATATCTTAAAAAAATCATGCTGAGATTTTGATCGGGATCACATTAAATCTATAGACTAAACTGGGGAGAACTGAAATCTAAACATTATCAAAACTTCCTGTTTATAGATGTGAAATTTCCATTTTTAAAAAATCTTTTTAGTTTTCTTCACCAGAGTTTTAGAGTTTCCCTCAAATAGAACTTATGCAAATTTTGTCAGATTTCTAAGTACTTAAGTTTTATTTTAATGTAGATAATAGTGTGTTTTTAATGTCAAATTCCAATTGTTCATTGCTAATATTGTTGTTGTTCAGTCACGAAGTCATGTCTAACTCCCCAACCCAATGAACTGCAGCATGCCAAGCCTCCATGTCCCTCACTATCTCCCAGAGTTTGCCCAAGTTCATGTCCATTGCTAGCATATAGGAAAAAGGAAATGGCAACCCACTCCAGCCCTCTTGCCTTGAAAATCCCATGGACGGTGGAGCTTGGTGCAGGCTACTATCCATGGGGTCGCAAAGAGTCAGGCACGACTGAGCGACTTTACTAACTCACTAAAAAAGGAAAGCAACTGACTATCGCTTGTTCCCTATTGTACATGGGAACGTGCTAAAATTGCTTCTTAGTTGTTTTTTCATTCTTTGGGATTTTCTACATAGATAATCACACTATTGTCAAACAAAGATAGTTTCATTTCTTCCTTCCCAATCTGTGCAAATGTTATTTCTTGTTTTCTTACTGCATTTAGGTAGGTCTTCCAGTTCAATACTGCTGCTGCTGCTGCTGCTGCTAAGTCGCTTCAGTCGTGTCCGACTCTGTGCGACCACACAGACGGCAGCCCACCAGGCTCCCCGGTTCCTGAGATTCTCCAGGCAAGAACACTGGAGTGGGTTGCCATTTCCTTCTCCAATGCATGAAAGTGAAAAGTGAAAGTAAAGTCGCTCAGGCATGTCTGACTCTTAGCGACCCCATGGACTGCAGCCCACCAGGCTCCTCCGTCCATGGGATTTTCCAGGCAAGAGTACTGGAACGGGGTGCCATTGCCTTCTCCGCAGTTCAATACTAAATGGGAATAATTAGAGGGGTCATCATGCCTCATACCTATCTTAGCAGGAAAGCTTCCAATCTCTCACCATTAACAATGATGTTAGTTGTGAATTTCTGTAAATTTTCTTTATCAAGTTGAGGAAGCTGCTCCTCCATTCTTGGTCTGCTTAGAGTTTTTAAATCGCAAGTGGGTTTTAGATGTTCTCAGATGATTTTTTATACATCTATCAATATACAATCATGGGACTTCTCTTTACTGTTGATGTGATGGGGTACATTGATTCTCATATAAGATGCATTAATTGATTTCATATCTTCCTTACCTCAAATATATCTTACTTGGATCCAGCATACAATTCCTTTTCTACACTGTTGGATTTGATTTGCTAATATTATGCTGAGACTTCTCGCATCTAAGTTTATGAGGAATATTGGTCCATACTTTTCCTCTTCTGTAATGTCTTTTGGAATGTAATGTCTGCAATGTCTGATTTTGGAATTAGAGTAACCTCATAAAATGATTTAGTAAGAATTTCCTTTACTACTATATTCTGGAAGAGATTATAGACAATTGGTATAAATTCTTCCTTGAATATGTCATAGAATTCACCTGTGAACCAAAGTCTTGGATTTTCTCATCTGAAATATAATAATTATTGATTCAGTTCATTTAATAGATAAATACCTGTTTGGACTATATTTCTTCTTGTGTGCACTTTTTAAATTGTTTTATTGTGGTAAGAACATTTAACACGAGATATAACCTTACAACTCATTTTTAAAGGTACAATGCAGTACTGGTAACTACAGACACACTTCTGTACAGTAGAAATCTAGAACATACTCATCTTGCATTGTGTGCATGCGTGCTCAGTCATGTCCAACTCTTTGAGACTCCATGGACTATAGCCTGCCAGGCTTCTCTGTCCATAGAATTTTCCAGGCAAGAGTACTGGAGAAGGTTGCCATTTCCTTCTTCAGGGGATCAAACCCGTGCTTCTTGCGTCTCTTGCATTGACAGGCAATTCTTTACCAGCTCAGCCAGCAAGGAAGCCCTCACCTTGTGTTACTGAAATCTTATATCTGTTGATTAACAACTGCCCCTTTGTCTTACTCTCTAGGATTTAGCAAACATCATTCAGTTCTTTGAGTCTATGAATTTCATTATTTTAGATACTTCATATAAGTGGAATCATGCAGTGATTGTACTCTGTAGTTGTCTAAGTTCACTCAGCCTGAATGATCAAGGTTCATTCAAGTTATCAAGTACTGCAGCATATTCTATTTCTTAAGGTTGAATAACATTCCATTGTATGTATATCCCATTGTTTCCATTCATCCACTGATTGACATTTAGGATTCTTCACATACTGACTGCTATGAATAATGCCAAAACTAACATGGAAGTGTAGTGTCTCTTCAATATCCTAATTTCAGTTCTTTAAGTAAATAGCAATGTCAGAAGTGGCATTGCTAGTTATATGGTAATTCTATTTTTAATTTCTGATCAACCACTATTCCATTTTCCATAGAAGCTGCATCATTTTGCATTTCTAGTACACAAGGATTTCAATTTCTTCACAGTCCTGCCAACACCCCCTTTCTTTCTTTTTTACAATATCCAGCCCAACAGGTATAAGGATATATCTCACTGTGGTTTTGATTTACCTTGCCCTGATATGTAGCTATGTTGAGCACTTTTTTATATACTTGTTGGCCAATGTTATGTTTATTCAAGAGAGATGGATCTTCTAGCTCTTTGCCCATTTTGAAATTGGGTTCATGGATTTTTACTATTGAGTTGTAAGAGTTCCTACATATTTTGGATATTAACCTCTCATCAGATATGACTTACATATATTTTCTCCATTCTATATATTGCCTTTTCACCTTATTGATTATTCCCTTTGCTTTGTAGCTTTTCATTTTTACATATTTTATATATTCCACTAGTCTAATTTTTCTTTTTCTGCCTGTGTTTTTAGTGTCTTATCCATTAAATCATTGCCAAAACCCAGATCATGAAGCTTATACCCTATGGTTTCTTCTGAAAGTTTTATAGGTTCAGATCTTACATTTAATCTTTAACCCATTCTTAGTTGATTTTTATATCTAGTGTAACATAAGGGTCCAATTTCATTCTTTTCAACAGGCATATCTATTTCCCCAGCATTATTTGTAGAAAAGACTGCTCTTTTGTGTAGTCTCAGCATACTAATTAATGTTCAAGTGACTCTCTTAGCTCAGATTTATTTCTGGACTTTATACAGTGTCATTGCACTGTTTATGTCTATCTTTATATCAGTACAATACTGATTAATTGCTATAGCCCCATAATACAATATAATAATATTTTGAAATTAAGAAGTGTGATGCCTCCAGCTGTTTTTTTTTAAATTTATTGCATAATAGTTGGTTTATAATGTTGTGTTTAATTTTTGCTGCACAGCAAAGTGACTCAGTTATATACATATATATTAATATATATTCTTTTCTATTATGGTTTATCACAGGATATTAAATATAGACCCCTGTGCTATACAGTAGGAACCTATTGTTTATCCATCCTAAACATAATAGTTTGCACCTGCTAATCCCAAACTCCCAAACCTTCCCTCCCCTCCCCACTCCCTCCCTTGGCAACCTTAAGTCTGTTCTCTGTATCTGTAGGTTTATTTTGTAGATATCTTCATTTGTGTTTTATTTTAGATTCCACAGGTAAGTCATATTGTACGGTATTTGTCTTTCTCTTTCTGACTTCACTTAGTATGATAATCTCTGGTTGCAATCCATATTGCTGGAAAGTGAATTTTATTTGGTTCCTTTTTTATGAATGAGCAGTATTCCATTGCATATACATACCTCATCTTCATGATCCATTCCTCTGTTGATGGACATTTTTGTTGTTTCCATGTCTTAGCTATTGTGACTAGTGCTGCTATGAACATAGGGGTGCATGTTTCTTTTTAGATTAGAGTTTTGTCTGGATATATGTCCATAGTGGAATTGCTGGATCACATGGTTATTCTATTTTTAGTTTTTTAAGAAACTTTCATACTATTTTCCATAGTGGCTGTACCAATTTACATTTTCATCACCACTGTAAGATGGTTCCCTTTTCTCCACAACCCTCTCCAGCATTTATTATTTGTAGACTTCCTAATGATAGCTATTTTGACCTGTGTGAGATGCTACCTTATTCAATTTGCATTACTAAAATAATTAGCACATGGAACCTGTTTCATTTGTCTAGAAGACATTTGTATGTCTTCTTTGAAAAAGTGTCTACTTAGGTCATTAGGTCATTTGTCCATTTTTCAATTGGGTCATTTGCTTTTTATTGCTGAGTTGTATGAGCTTGTATATTTTCAAAAGTAAGCTCTTGTCAGTTGCATTGTTTGCGAATATTTTCTCCTAATCTATAGTTTGCCTTTTTGTTATGTTTATTGTTTCCTTTGCTGTGCATTAGCTTGCAAGTTTGACTAGGTCCCATTGTTGTTCTTTTTCAAGATTGCATTGTTATTTGAAGCATTGCGGTTTCATATGAATCTTAGGATTATTTCTGTTTCTATAAAAATTATTGTTAGAGTTTTGATAGATACTGCATTAAAAACATAGTTGGCTTTGGTACTATGGACATTTTAACAACATTAATTCTTCCAATCTATGAACACAGATATCTTTTCATTTGCTCTTCTTAAATTTCTTTCAGCAATTTTTATATTTTTTAGTGTACAAGTTTTTCATTTCCTTAGTTGAGTTATTCATAAGTTTTTATTTTTTAATGCTGCTATAAATGATATTACTTTTTAATTTACAGTTTATTATTAATGGGTAGAAATAGAAATGATTTCTGCATTGAAATTGAATTTATTTATTAGATCTAACAGGGCTTTTTGTATGGAATCTTTATGATTTTTTCACATATCATGTGATCTGTGAATAAATATCATTTTATTTCTCCATCTGATGTGAATGACATTTACTTCTTTTTCTTGCCTAATTTCTCTGCTGTTGCTGCTGCTGCTAAGTTGCTTCAGTCGTGTCCAACTCTGTGTGACCCCATAGACGGCAGCCCACCAGGCTCCCCCATCCCTGGGATTCTCCAGGCAAGAACACTGGAGTGGGTTGCCATTTCCTTCTCCAATGCATGAAAGTGAAAAGTGAAAGGGAAGTCACTCAGTCGTGTCCGACTCTTCATGACCCCATGGACTGCAGCCTACCAGACTCCTCTGTCCACGGGATTTTCCAGGCAAGAGTACTGGAGTGGGATGCCATCACCTTCTCTGGCCTAATTTCTTTAGTCAGCCGTTGAAGTAGTACCTTGGATATCAGTAATGAAAGTGAGTATATTTACTCCATCCAGATCTTCAAGAGAAAGAGCTTCTTCTAGAGAGAGCTTTCTGCTTTCCACCATTAAGATCTTAGCTATCACTTTCCATACGGCCTTTGTCATTCCTAGTTTGTTGAGTGTTTTTATATTGAAATGATGCTCCTAATGGGCAGTTGAATTTTTTCTGCTAGAATTATATTGAAGATATTCACATCCATCATCATAAGGAATACTAACTAACCTGTAGTTTTCTTTTCTGGGTAGCATTTTTGCCAGACTTGGGTACCACAGAATTTCTGGCCTCAAAAAAAGATGAATTTTGCAATGTTCCTTCCTCTCATATTTTGAAAAAGTTTGGAAAGGATTAACATTAATTCTTCTACATTTAAGTATTTAAAATTCACCAATGAAACTAAGTGGTTCCAAGCTTTTCTTTGTTGGGAGGCTACTGATTACTGATTCAACCTCTTTACTCACTGTATGTCTTTTCTGACTTTCTTCAATGGCATATAATTGGTCATAATAGTCTCTTATGATCCTTTTATTCCGTAGTAATGTTGTACAGGTTTCTCTTTATGATTTTATTTATTTGAGTCTTACTTTTTTCTTAGTCTAGGTAAAGATACGTCCATTATTTTTTTTCTTTTCTAATATAAGCATTGGATGCAATCTATTTCCCTCTTTGCCTCTTCTCATCAACAGTTGACATTTGCAGCTACATAGATGGGCCTAGAAATGATCATACTAAGCAAAGTAAGTCAGAAAGAGAAGGACAAATACTGCATGATATCACTTATATGTGGAATTGAAAATATTACAAAAATGAATTTATTTACAAAGCAGACTCACAGACATAGAAAACAGACTTGTAGTTGCCAAGGGGAAGAAAGGTAGGAGAAGGATGGATTGAAAGTTCAAGACTAACAGATGCAAACTATTAAACATAGGATGGACAAACAACAAGGTCTTACTGTATAGCACAGGGGACTATATGCAGTATCCTGTGATAAACCATAATGGAAAAGAATATGAAAAAGAACATATACATATGCATAACTGAATCACTTTGCTTTGCAGCAGAAAGTAACACAATGCTGCAAATTCAACTATGTGGTTGTGGTGTCATCTCTAAGTTATGTCCAACCCTCTGCAACCCTGTGGACTGCAGTCCACCAGGCTCCTCAGTCCATCAGATTTTCCAGGCAAGAATATTGGAGTGGTTGCTATTTCTTCTTCCAAAGGATCTTCCCAATCCAGGGATTGAACCCACATGTCCTGCTCTGCAGGTGGTTTCTTTATGGCTGAACCATCAGGAAAGTCATTTCTATCCATTTACTTTCAGCCTCTGAGTGTCCTCAAATCTAAGATTTTATTTTTTCTTTCAGAACTCTGAGGATATGTCCTATTTTCTCTCCTGTCAGTTTCTGCTCTAAAATTTACTGACAGTTTTGTGGGGTCCCTTGTATATGACAAGCTATTATCTATGGCTGCTCCCACTGTTGTGGTCATTGATTTTTGACAACTTAATTATTGCGTGTCTCAGCATGGATTTCTTTGAATTTTTAAATCTGAAGTTCTTTATACACCCAGGATTTTTATGTCCACTTCTTCCCCAGACTTGGAAGATTTTCTGACATTGTTACTTTGAATAGGCTTTTTAGTCCTTTCTCTTTCACTCTTCTCCTTCTAGACTCTTATATTGTTACATTGGTCCATTTCATGGTGTTCCATAAATCTCTTAAGCTTTCTTTTCTTTTTCCTATTCTTTCTTTCACTCCCCTGATTGACTGAATAATCTCTAATTATATATGTTTGAGTTCACTGATCACTTCTCCTTGATCCAGTCTGCTGTGAACCCTCTAATGATGTCTTAGGTTCAATTACTATATTCTTTAATTATCTGACTTCTGTTTGGTACCTTTAAATTGTCCTTCGTTGAAATTTCTGCTTCATTTCTTTATTGGTCTCCTGAACCCAGTAATGATCTTTGTGGCTGTTATTCTGAATTATATTTTTGTTAAATCATGTATCTTCTGCTACTTCATTTTTCTTGACACTCTGCATTGGTCTTTGAACATTACAACAACAGTCAGTTCTCCCAATCTACAGTAACTAGTATTATGTAGGTTAAGAACCTCACCAGCCAGTTCAGACAAGTTTCTGAATGTCTCAAACTCGCATGTTAGTGCAGCCTGCTTTTCTGTTCTAGCTGTCACCAGGCTTCAAGAGTATACCGAGTCCTATCAATGTTCCAAAACAAGCAAGATAAAGAGAGTTCCTCACGCAAGTCTCCCAAAAAGCTGTTATCCTTTGAATGCCAGATGTTCAGTTCAGTCTCTCAGTCATGTCTGACTCTTTGCAACCCCATGAATCACAGCACACCAGGCCTCCCTGTCCATTACCAACTCCCGGAGTTCACTCAGACTCACGTCCATCGAGTCAGTGATGCCATCCAGCCATCTCATCCTCTGTCGTCCCCTTCTCCTCCTGCCCCCAATCCCTCCCAGCATCAGAGTCTTTTCCAATGAGTCAACTCTTTGCATGAGGTGGCCAAAGTATTGGAGTTTCAGCTTTAGCATCATTCCTTCCAATGAACACCCAGGACTGATCTCCTTTAGAATGGACTGGTTGGATCTCCTTGCAGTCCAAGGGACTCTCAAGAGTCTTCTCCAACACCACAGTACAAAAGCGTCAATTCTTTGGCACTCAGCTTTCTTCATAGTTAAACTTTCACATCCATACATGACTACGGGAAAAACCATAGCCTTGACTAGACAGATCTTTGTTGACAAAGTAATGTCTCTGCTTTTTATTTTATTTTATTTTTTTAAGTCTGCTTTTTAATATGCTATCTAGGTTGGTCATAACTTTCCTTCCAAGGTGTAAGCGTCTTTTAATTTCGGAGCTGCAATCACCATCTACAGTGATTTTGGAGCCTGTCCAAAATAAAAGTCTGACACTGTTTCCACTGTTTCCCCATCTATTTCCCATGAAGTGATGAGACCAGATGCCATGATCTTAGTTTTCTGAATGTTGAGCTTTAAGCCAACTTTTTCACTCTCCTCTTTCACTTTCATCAAGAGGCTTTTTAGATCTTCTTCATTTTCTTCCATAAGGGTGATGTCATCTGCATATCTGAGGTTATTGATATTTCTCCCAGCAATCTTGATTCCAGCTTGTGCTTCCTCCAGCCCAGCATTTCTCATGGTGTACTCTGCATAGAAGTTAAATAAGCAGGGTGACAATATACAGCCTTGACGTACTCCTTTTCCTATTTGGAACCAGTCTGTGCTTCCATGTCCAGTTCTAACTGTTGCTTCCTGACCTGCATATAGGTTTCTCAAGAGGCAGGTCGGGTGGTCTGGTACTCCCTTCTCTTTCAGAATTTTCCACAGTTTATTGTGATCCACACAGACTTTGGCATAATCAATAAAGCAGGAATAGATGTTTTTCTGGAACTCTCTTGCTTTTTCCATGATCCAGTGGATGTTGGCAATTTGATGTCTGGTTCTCTGCCTTTCCTAAAACCAGCTTGAACATCTGGAAGTTCATGGTTCACGTATTGCGGAAGCCTGGCTTGGAGAATTTTGAGCGTTACTTTACTAGCATGTGAGATGAGTGCGATTGTGTGGTTATTTGAGCATTCTTTGGCATTGCCTTTCTTTGGGATTGAAATGAAAACTGACCTTTTCCAGTCCTGTGGAAGCCAGATGTAAAGGCTTATAATTAGGAGAAACATCATGACCTTTTTGCACCTTTTCTCCCATTTCGTATATGCTATGCACAAAAGAGGGAGAGTCTGAGAACTGACTCATCAAATTATGCCTTTTATTTCGAACATGCACAGGAGAAGGCTCTCCATTGGTATACACTAACCATCTTATTATATTTTGTACTGATTACATAATAATACTCAATGTTAGACAAGTATTAGCATATGTGATGGCCAATATTACAGTATACGGAGAATAGCAGATACATTTCTGCAGTGAGAGAGCACAATGAGATGAGAGGTCAGAGAAGGAATTTTCAGGAAAACTGAAGGGCAAGAGGTGAGTGATACCCTGGTGAGAGGCAGTTGAAGCCAGATGATCTAACATTCCTCACACAGGAATGAAGCAGAGCTCGTAGGAAGGCAGCACAGAAACTAACCCACTGGCAACTGCGGTGGTGTCAATGTCCTTTGGGTCAACCACAGATTTCAAGGCAAACTTTTGTAAAATTGTGGTCAGGAATAAAAACAGTTCCATGCGTGCCAGGCCCTTTCCCACACAAATCCATTTCCCTACAAACAAGAAATGCAGAGAGTACATATACTCCTTGTTTATGTACAGAACATTGTGTTTCTGGCTGTTAGAAAGAGACTGTGCATTTGATGAATCTTTCAATGAATGGAAGGAAAGCAGAATGGCTGGATAGACAGATGGACAAAGGGTAGGCACACATGCTATCCACTTAAATCTTATCTTAACAAGTATCCTTCTTTCAACAAACATTTACTGAGCATCAGCACTATACCACATACTTCATTAAGTATTCTCATACTATAGCTGCAATTTGATATTTTCAAGTTCAATCTTTTTCTAGAAACACACATATATTCATTATATTTTCTGTTCCCAATCTGATGGTCCAACATGTTTCTTTCCATTCTCCACAGCCTCTGTTCTCTGCTCTAAGTATATTTACTCTTCATCAACCTTGAAGTTTCAAAGATTTATAACAGAGTTTCTTTTGTCTAAGATAACATTTCTTACATTTTCAGAATGCAGCTCAAACTTTCTTTCTGAATTTGAAAGAACTGGGTCACCTCTCCAAGCTTCAGTAATCTAGCCCAACAATGGTGATGTATTGAGCGGAGGGAAAGTATATGGGCACTGTGATTGCTGCCCCACATCATGGACAAAAAAGCATTTTTACCATCCTTAGTGTGGGGATGAAAGTTCCAGCTGATGCCCAAAAGGTATCCTGCTCTTGGAAGTGATGAAGAAAATAAACTTGTGCTACCTACTGAGAAAGCCATGAAGTACTCGCTCTTCTTAAAGTTGCCACTCTCATCCAGGAAGTGGCCAGGGTCAAATACATCTGGGTTGAGGAATTCTTTTTTTTTTTTTAATTTTTTAAATTTTAATATCTTTATTTTAGTATTCTGTACTTCACTCTGTATAATCGGCTCCAGTTTCTTATCCATTCATCTGCTGGTGGACATCTAGGTTGTTTCCATGTCCTGGCTATTATAAACAGTGCGATGAACCATTGGGGATTTTCTATTTTGCATCTCACTGTTCTCCATAGTGGCTGTACTAGTTTGCATTCCACCAACAGTGTAGGAGGGAGCATTTTATTGCTTTTATTCTTTTAAAATTTTTAAAATCTTTAATTCTTACATGCGTTCCCAAACATGAACCCCCCTCCCACCTCCCTCCCCATAACATCTTTCTGGGTCATCCCCATGCACCAGCCCCAAGCATGCTGCATCCTGCGTCAGACATAGACTGGCGATTCAATTCTTACATGATAGTATACATGTTAGAATGTCATTCTCCCAAATCATCCCACCCTCTCCCTCTCCCTCTGAATCCAAAAGTCCGTTATACACATCTGTGTCTCTTTCCCTGTCTTGCATACAGGGTCGTCATTGCCATCTTCCTAAATTCCATATATATGTGTTAGTATACTGTATTGGTGTTTTTCTTTCTGGCTTACTTCACTCTGTATAATCGGCTCCAGTTTCATCCATCTCATCAGAACTGATTCAAATGAATTCTTTTTAACGGCTGAGTAATACTCCATTGTGTATATGTACCACAGCTTTCTTATCCATTCATCTGCTGGTGGACATCTAGGTTGTTTCCATGTCCTGGCTATTATAAACAGTGCTGCGATGAACATTGGGGTACATGTGTCTCTTTCAATTCTGGTTTCCTCGGTGTATATGCCCAGAAGTGGGATTGCTGGGTCATAAGGTAGTTCTATTTGCAATTTTTTAAGGAATCTCCACACTGTTCTCCATAGTGGCTGTACTAGTTTGCATTCCCACCAGCAGTGTAGGAGGGTTCCCTTTTCTCCACACCCTCTCCAGCATTTATTGCTTGCAGATTTTTGGATCGCAGACATTCTGACTGGTGTGAAGTGGTACCTCATTGTGGTTTTGATTTGCATTTCTCTAATAATGAGTGATGTTGAGCATCTTCTCATGTGTTTGTTAGCCATCCGTATGTCTTCTTTGGAGAAATGTCTATTTAGTTCTTTGGCCCATTTTTTGATTGGGTCGTTTATTTCTCTGGAATTGAGCTGCAGAAGTTGCTTGTATATTTTTGAGATTAGTTGTTTGTCAGTTGCTTCATTTGCTATTATTTTCTCCCCTTCAGAAGGCTGTCTTTTCACCTTGCTTATATTTTCCTTTGTTGTGCAGAAGCTTTTAATTTTAATTAGATCCCATTTGTTTATTTTTGCTTTTATTTCCAGAATTCTGGGAGGTGGATCATAGAGGATCCTGCTGTGATTGATGTCGGAGAGTGTTTTGCCTATGTTCTCCTCTAGGAGTTTTATAGTTTCTGAACTTACATTTAGATCTTTAATCCATTTTGAGTTTATTTTTGTGTGTGGTGTTAGAAAATGATCTAGTTTCATTCTTTTACAAGTGGTTGACCAGTTTTCCCAGCACCACTTGTTAAAGAGATTGTCTTTACTCCATTGTATATTCTTGCCTCCTTTGTCAAAAATAAGGTGTCCATATGTGTGTGGATTTATCTCTGGGCTTTCTATTTTGTTCCATTGATCTATATGTCTGTCTTTGTGCCAGTACCATACTGTCTTGATGACTGTGGCTTTGTAGTAGAGCCTGAAGTCAGGCAAGTTGATTCCTCCAGTTCCATTCTTCTTTCTCAAGATTGCTTTGGCTATTCGAGGTTTTTTGTATTTCCATACAAATCTTGAAATTATTTGTTCTAGTTCTGTGAAAAATGTGGCTGGTAGCTTGATAGGGATTGCATTGAATTTGTAAATTGCTTTGGGTAGTATACTCATTTTCACTATATTGATTCTTCCGATCCATGAACATGGTACATTTCTCCATCTATTAGTGTCCTCTTTGATTTCTTTCATCAGTGTTTTATAGTTTTCTATATATAGGTCTTTAGTTTCTTTAGGTAGATAGATTCCTAAGTATTTTATTCTTTTTGTTGCAATGGTGAATGGAATTGATTCCTTAATTTCTTTTTCTACTTTCTCATTATTCGTGTATAGGAATGCAAGGGATTTCTGTGTGTTGATTTTATATCCTGCAACTTTACTATATTCATCGATTAGCTCTAGTAATTTTCTGGTGGAGTCTTTAGGGTTTTCTATGTAGAGGATCATGTCATCTGCAAACAGTGAGAGTTTTACTTCTTCGTTTCCAATTTGGATTCCTTTTATTTCTTTTTCTGCTCTGATTGCTGTGGCCAAAACTTCCAGAACTATGTTGAATAGTAGCGGTGAAAGTGGACACCCTTGTCTTGTTCCTGACTTTAGGGGAAATGATTTCAATTTTTCACCATTGAGGATAATGTTTGCTGTGGGTTTGTCATAGATAGCTTTTATTATGTTGAGGTATGTTCCTTCTATTCCTGCTTTCTGGAGAGTTTTTATCATAAATGGATGTTGAATTTTGTCAAAGGCCTTCTCTGCATCTATTGAGATAATCATATGGTTTTTAGTTTTCAATTTGTTAATGTGGTGAATTACATTGATTGATTTGCAGATATTGAAGAATCCTTGCATCCCTGGGATAAAGCCCACTTGGTCATGGTGTATGATCTTTTTAATGTGTTGTTGGATTCTGATTGCTAGAATTTTGTTGAGGATTTTTGCATCTATGTTCATCAGTGATATTGGCCTGTAGTTTTCTTTTTTGTGACATCTTTGTCAGGTTTTGGTATTAGGGTGATGGTGGCCTCATAGAATGAGTTTGGAAGTTTACCTTCCTCTGCAATTTTCTGGAAGAGTTTGAGGAGGATAGGTGTTAGCTCTTCTCGAAATTTTTGGTAGAATTCAGCTGTGAAGCCATCTGGACCTGGGCTTTTGTTTGCTGGAAGATTTCTGATTACAGTTTCAATTTCCGTGCTTGTGATGGGTCTGTTAAGATTTTCTATTTCTTCCTGGTTCAGTTTTGGAAAATTGTACTTTTCTAAGAATTTGTCCATTTCTACCACGTTGTCCATTTTATTGGCATACAACTGCTGATAGTAGTCTCTTATGATCCTTTGTATTTCTGTGTTGTCTGTTGTGATCTCTCCATTTTCATTTCTAATTTTATTGATTTGATTTTTCTCTCTTTGCTTCTTGATGAGTCTGGCTAATGGTTTGTCAATTTTATTTATCCTTTCAAAGAACCAGCTTTTGGCTTTGTTGATTTTTGCTATGGTCTCTTTTGTTTCTTTTGCTTTTATTTCTGCCCTAATTTTTAAGATTTCTTTCCTTCTACTAACTCTGGGGTTCTCCAACTCTTCCTTTTCTAGTTGCTTTAGTTGTAGAGTTAGGTTATTTATTTGACTTTTTCTTGTTTCTTGAGGTATGCCTGTATTGCTATGAACTTTCCTCTTAGCACTGCTTTTATAGTGTCCCACAGGTTTTGGGTTGTTGTGTTTTCATTTTCATTAGTTTCTATGCATATTTTGATTTCTTTTTGATTTCTTCTGTGATTTGTTGGTTATTCAGAAGTGTGTTGTTCATCCTCCATATGTTGGAATTTTTAATAGTTTTTCTCCTGTAATTGAGATCTAATCTTACTGCATTATGGTCAGAAAAGATGCTTGGAATGATTTCGATTTTTTTGCATTTATCAAGTTTAGATTTATGGCCCAGGATGTGATCTATCCTGGAGAAGGTTCCATGAGCACTTGAAAAAAGGTGAAATTCATTGTTTTGGGGTGAAATGTCCTATAGATATCAATTAGGTCTAACTGATCTAATGTATCATTTAAAGTTTGCGTTTCTTTGTTAATTTTCTGTTTAGTTGATCTGTCCATAGGTGTGAGTCGGGTATTAAAGTCTCCCACTATTATTGTGTTATTGTTGAGTTCCCCTTTCATACTTGTTAGCATTTGTCTTACATATTGTGGTGCTCCTATATTGGGTGCATATATATTTATAATTGTTATATCTTCTTCTTGGATTGTTCCTTTGATCATTATGTAGTGGCCTTCTTTGTCTCTTGTCACAGCCTTTGTTTTAAAGTCTATTTTATCGGATATGAGTATTGCCACTCCTGCTTTCTTTTGGTCTCTATTTGCGTGGTATATCTTTTCCAGCCCTTCACTTTCAGTCTGTATGTGTCCCTTGTTTTGAGGTGGGTCTCTTGTAAGCAGCATATAGAGGGGTCTTGTTTTGTATCCATTCGGCCAGTCTTTGTCTTTTGGTTGGGGCGTTCAACCCATTTACGTTTAAGGTAATTATTGATAAGTATGATCCCGTTGCCATTTACTTTATTGTTTTGGGTTCGGGTTTATACACCCTTTCGTGTTTCCTGTCTAGAGGATATCCTTTAGAATTTGTTGGAGAGCTGGTTTGGTGGTGCTGAATTCTCTCAGCTTTTGCTTGTCTGTAAAGCTTTTGATTTCTCCTTCGTATTTGAATGAGATCCTTGCTGGGTACAGTAATCTGGGCTGTAGGTTATTGTCTTTCATCACTTTAAGTATGTCTTGCCATTCC